>NC_056735.1:1543541480-1543558980 GCF_019279795.1 Protopterus annectens
GATAGATATAGATGTTAATACAGATATATATTACTTATTATTTATTTATTTTAAATCTGTTGACACTGAAAGTCCATCTGGGCACAAATCCCCCTTTTGAGGCTCTGGGAAATAAGCTCCAGTACAAGAAAAATAAAACAATGAAAATAATGACATCAGTAAAGACACATACAGGTGTAATGTATATAGGTTGGAGCACATGTGTATATATATTTCTGTTTACACAGAGTAGAAAATAGAGTTTGGATACAAAAGTACACTGCAGGAGATATTAAATACAAATATAACATTTGGATATGATATATATACTACAGTGAACTCAGATATTAACAGTTCTAATTTATGATGTAACTTATTATTATATTAAATAGCTTAGAGCAAATTATGTCAGGATTGTACAAAGCCTTGACATTTTGTTGTGAAGATTCATCCTGCAATGTAAATGTTTTCTAAGACAGAAGTAGCAAAAGGGCAGGTATGATTGGAATAAGGTACAGAAGCAGAGTCACGAAAATGCAGGATAATTGTAGAAGAATTATGTTTGTCAAGGTGCTGAACAGCATAGCCATGATGACCTGAGGCAATCATTTACAAAGGTTTTAAATGTCTGCTGATTATCTAGGTGCCTGAGAGGTGATAGAAGGGCATTCCAGAGGTTTGCTTATGGTGTAGTGTCAGACAAATTGACAGAGTGAAGGGAAACAGATTTCTTTTTTTTTTTTTTTTTTTTTTTTGTTAAAATAGGCAGTGACGAAAACTGCTAATGGGAGGGAGACAGAAAACACATGGGAAACGAAGTCTCCTCAGCAAATAATTGGAAGTAACATACACTGACCTTTAAATGAGGAGTTTCAGTAGATCAGAGATTACAGATTCATCTGATGGAGGCTGGAGAAGTCTCAAACAATTTATCTGAATGAAGAAGCAAAACCGAACATGTAAGAAGTATTTTTTGGCTAAAAAGAGGAAGTCTGCTGGTTCTTTTATCTTGCAGAGGTTGAACATTGAGTATTCTGACCAAAACAAAGAAGTCCATTGTTAGCATAAATCTAGGGAAGATGTACACTACTGTTTCTTTAGTGTATTAGAATGCTATAGTCTCTAAACGGGAAAGAATGTTGAAATGTCATTTTGTGCATCTGGTTAACTTCTTGTCAGTACTGTTTTGTTCTTTTGAAATGCATTTTGGCACAAACTGAAGCCTTGAAGTGAGGCTAACAGTGAACACAGACCATGCATCTTGATTTTCATTTATCCTTCCACACATTTTTCTAACATCATCCTAATACCAAGTACAAAGACACACCTTAGAGACTGCTTTTTTAGGTTCATAGGTAGTTACTGGCCTACCGACATTAAAATCTTTATATGCCTAGCCGTATGTATCCAATATAATATTAGACAAACCCAATATAAAGGATATTGCCTAAACTCGAGATCTTAGCAATGACTGCCCATATCTAAGAAGGTTATAAGTGAAATCCCAAGCAAGAATTTATGGTTTCCTAGCCACTCATCCAAGCTATGCTTAAACAGGGTCATAGAGGGGCTTTGTTTGATGTTATGTTAATAACAGCCTAACTATTACATTTCTGGTGGAGACTACAGGTGAAAGAAAATACATACACCCTTCAAAATGTAACCTGCAAACTAGTTGCCTGCATTCTACTTTAGCAATTTTCATACCCGGAGATGTATTGTATTGCTGTTACATAGTAACTGGGATGTTGACGAGTCCTAAGCAGCATTTTTTAATAACGCTTAATAAAGTGTATATATTATGAAACAGGTCAAAACTACTAATGCACAAAATTTAAATCCATTATATTTTCTACATTTTTCTGACTGCCTTGTACTTATTTACAAAATGAGAATCTTGTTACAAGTAAAATGTGGTACACTGATTAGAAAAGTCAACTGCTGGAGCTTCCGAATGACCTGTGTACTGGAAATGGAACCCAAGTAAAGGTGTGTGTGGGGGGTGCATTTACAGTGAAAGAAAGGTTAAGAGACAAATTTGAAAAGCTAATAACTTCATAGTGCCCATATTGGAATCTAAAGAAGTTGTTGAAGGTATTTCAGATTATTACATGTTCCAAGAGACAAAACACCTTTTATATGAGCAGGGTGGAATTTCTGGCTTGTGACTTGTCCTTTGTTTTAAGAAATTAAAAATTACTATTAGAAAATGAGTGAATGATGTCTGTGAAACAGTGAATTTTGCAACATCTGAAATGTGTTGTTTGGTAAAAACTGTCAGTGGGATTCAATAAACTGAAATCTCCATACAGGAACAGTGTAGCTGTTCCTGTACCGAATATGACCGCCGAGCGATCCAGTAAACTACTGTTCTGACGTGCACGAGTTTGCCTACACTAATCCTGCATGGACACCACCACATAATGCTAATTAACTTATTTGTTGGTGAAAACTATGCAAATAAGATGAATTAGTGATTCAGCAAGCAGGCAGGAATCCGTGCAAGAATAGTTTTAGTTGCAGCCGAATACATTAATGTAAAAATTAAAACAGAGGCATGACAGCTCAAATAAAAGCATGTATTATAATCTTTAGGCATGCCAATGACAAAATATATGGCCATTGGCATGGAAAAGTGTTTCATTTTTCTAAAAATAAAAGTTTATTTCTTTTTGGCCTATATTGGCCATTTAAGCATAGGGCAGCGGCACACAAATGGGATCATGCCGAAAATAAAAAAAATGTGAAAACACAATTGTAAGGGAGATCTGCATTTTACCATTATAGTCTATGGCATGCAGAATCAAAACAATACCCGTGATCAGTGATTGCTAAGGGGAAAGGCTCTGGTGTAGCACAGTAACTAGGGATTAAGGCAGTGGGATGTGCAATGAGTGTCAAACTGCTCCTAACCATGTAGGTGCTATAACATGATCGTGTAGGCAGGAGAAGCAGCTGATATGAAAAGGATGTATGTCATGCTTGCTGGAAGCACATTGGAGCTCCTTGGCTCCCAGATAAAATTAGCTAAGCACAGCTAAGCAAGGGAGTGTGTCTGAGGCTGTATTGACTTATTCCATGAAATGAAGAGCATGTTTGCATCCAAGGAGGGTCATTTCTCAGTGTTTACATTAGCCAAACGAGTTTGTGTGGTGTTCACTGGGTCTAAAACAAAAAACAAAAAAAGACAAAAAAACAGGACTGTTTACATTTGGGTATCTGGTTTGCGCGGCATGCCTAGGGGCTTAAAAGGGGCAGAAGTGGGAAGGGAATGAAAGGAAAAAAGGAAAATAGCAGAATAAAAGCAATCCAGTACAAATTACATAACTAGCATGTGGAATGCATCATAATCAGCCAATCATACAGGCAGCATCTGCAGCACAACAGTATCAGCTATGCAAACACCTTACAGTCTGGTTTTTCCCACAAACTCTGCACCATTGGTGTACACATGCAGGGGAATTTTAACTGAAAACATGTTAGGGGCTGCCATTGCTTTGATCTATAAGTATGTACTAGAGGCTGAGGGCAGTGAGGAGGATAATGCTGACAACCACCACAGACATAGGAAGAGGAGAAGAGTATTCAGACCCAGGACTACTTACCAGGAGCTACATGATCTGGAGATAGTAGAGCACTACAGGGAGGACAGAGACATACTGCAGCAAATCATTGAGCTGTGCCGGCGTCAGCTCACACCCAGAGCCAACATAAGTAAATCCATCCCATTGGATACCATGGTATGTGTAGCCTTAAAAATAATAGCTACAGGTACTTTCCAAAGACCTACTGGGGACATCATGGGGGTCTTACAGAAATCTGCATCCAGGGCACTCCACCAGTTCCTGGATGCTATGCTACCACATGCTGGTGAGCACCTTTAATTCCACAACACCTGTGAGGAGAGGACCAGCAATATGTGTCTCTTCCACCATGTAGCAGAATACCTGGAGGTACTGGGTGCAATAGACTGCACGCATATCCACATCAAAGCACCTACCGGTGAACAGGGGTAGGGTCTACCTAAACCGCAAGGGCTTCCCCTCCATCAAATGCCAGGTCATGTGCCATGCCCAGGGCATTATCATGAATGTGTGTGCTGGCAGCCCTGGAAGCTATCACGCCTCCCACATCTGGCATTCATCACAGCTGTACCAGGCATTTGCCAGTGGAGACATCCCATATGGTTATGTGGTGGGGATGCTGCCTATACACTGGAGCCATGGATGATGACAATCATCAGAAATACACACACACACAGACAACTACACCATAATGAGGTGCACGCACAAACCGGGATCATTATAGAGCATGTGTTTGGGATGCACAAGTCACAGTTCTGCTGCCTTGACATATCTGGTGAAGCCTTGCAGTACTCTCCAGCCACATATGCATACATGTTCATAGTGTGTGCCATGCTACACAATATGATCCTGCGGAAACAGCTGCAGCAGAAACAGCATGGGGAAGGGCTACACAGCCCACCACCATTGCCAAGGTCCATGCAGGCACAGAGGAACTCAGAGGAGGAGGGCCCTGAGCCTGCTCCTATAGGCAGATGGAGGCATGCCCTGTATGCCCAGGCCATGGCAAAGATGCAACACATAGCACACACACACTGTAGGGATTCAGGGACTGACACCTCTCTGACTCACACACACAGTAAAATGGATGACACATGCATCACATTACCTGTAACTCGCCATGTATAGGCAGTGTACTGTGTGCATCCAACATGGTTGGCCCTCAAGCACCGTCCACACAACTGCCGCAGGCACAAAGTAAGTCAGTCTTCTTAGCAATAAATGAATGGATTAGTATGTTTTGGTAGCATATCTATGGTAATGCTGCATGCCTTCAAGGGAATGGGGTGTCCTACTGGATAGCAACAGACAACTGACAGCTATGTGGGACACCAGGAAATATCTGCCCATTACTGGCCTACCCGTACTATGCAGTAGTACCCAAGGTGGTAAATCCCACTACAGTATATGCGTGGGGCCAACTAACTGGGGAGTCATAGGTCACAGGCATGGATCTCAGTTTGGGGGTCCCATACACACCCCTCAGACCTACACAGCAAGGCAGCTGTAGAAAACAAGAGAGAAATGTCAGGCAATGGTCCACAAATGGTGGCAATGTTGAATTACCCCCCTACAGACTCACACAGTGATACCACAGCAGGTCTCGCAGTTGCAGTAAGGCTATGAAGGGTAAGAAGTCTGAAACTCAAATGTATGTCATTGTGGTCTTTACAGATATGCCTCTAGTCCCCAAGACAGGGCACAATAATATGGTAAATGGAACCAATATGTAAAGCAAATATCAGCACAGTCTGTGCAAATGTGTACAGTTGACAGGTGGACCCCCAATATACCCACAAAATGCAGTAACATGTATGTTTGCAGGGAAATACCAGCATAGCACACATTGGCAGGGCTGTCCCAATACACATGAAAACATGCTGCATGTCCACAATATGCAGGGGTCAATGAGCTATGTGTATGTGTGGTTAATACTGTCAGGATCTGGCCTGCATGTTGTCCTGGCTGTCGTCTTGTAGTGCCCTAGGTACAGTGCTGTCTTTGACAGGGCCATGTGTAGATAACTGCAGTGCCAACTATTATCCATGTCAGTGACACCTACTGCTCTGCCACTGACATACCTGGAAGTCACAGTGCTATGTGGAATATACTACACATATAATGGACTTCTTGAAGGCTGTGTAGCCGAGTTGCTAAGGCTTTTCTGAATATAGTGCTTTTTAGTACTGTTGCCAGTGGTTATTTTCAATAATTCTTTTCTTACATTTGCTTTTACATATAATGGACATGCTGCACAGTAGAATGTACTCTGTACCCACACCCATATCTCCCAACCTCTGACAGCAAGACGTCTGGACTAGGGCAGAAATAAAAGTCCCGCCCTCCCTATTCCTGTCTTGTTGTTTAAATTTGGAAGCTTTTGCAGTTGCCCGCTCCCACTGTAGATTTGATCAGGGACACACACCCCAGTCCCATCTCTTTACCTCATTCTACCTAATAGACTCCTTCTGCACTTGTTTTTAGTCATTTTTAATTTAATTGCATTTTTTTAAACTGTTTGATCTAACTTTGCTACATACTCAAGTGTGCTAGCTTGCACTGTATTTGAATTGTTTTTACTGCTGTTTTAGCTAGTTTTCTGTATATATATATATATATATATATATATATATATATATATATATATATATATATATATATATAGATATATATATATATAAAATCTAAGCCTGTTTCCTACCTTTCCTGTAACTAGTGTAGTCCAGATTCGGATTTGCTGTATCCATGACTGTATGTAAGCTACTGAGCCCCCCAAGCTTTCTGTGTTGGAGGGAAGCCTTCTAGCTTATCAGTGGGAGTGGTAAGCACTAGGTAACCTATCTACCACATAAGGAGTGGTTCTGGCCCAAAACTTGTAGTTATTGGCCTTCTGGGAAGTTTTTCCATCTCTCTCAACTTTCTGATTTAAAAGCCCGCATTTGCACTTGTTTCCCCCTTTCCTGTAACTAGTTTAGTCCAGATACAGATTCTTACTTTTAGCACTTGAATTTGCTTATTCGTGAACAGCACTTGTTCAGAACTTTTTGTAAACACTAAATAACCTACTAATTACTGCAGCACTCAACCTTCCTCATTACCTAGAGGAAAACAGTTTTGGTACTTACTTTTCTCACTTGCTTAGAGAAAAACAGCTATTGTACTCACTTTCCTCACTTATCTTGGGGAAAATAGTTTTTTATTCAGGCATGATCATGGGTCAGCTCCCAGTGTTTTCTCCTGTCTGTCTGATGAATCTGAGCATCTTGTGGGCAATGTAGAAATTGCCTCATGTACACAGACAACCCTCTCCTCCTACCACCCAACACTACAACCTGTGAGAGATGCACTTATCTAGCCAAAATGGAGGTAAAGCTCCCTCCAACCAAGACTGAACTTGACAGTCAAGATGAGAAGGTAAACACTTGCACCACACCACACTCATCACATAGTCTCACTAAATCTACACCACAAAAATCCACACATAGAAACACAAAAACATTCACTGAGGATCTCAATAATAATCTGCACAAGCAATAGAGACCTCCAAAGCAGAAATGCAAGCAATCTCCACCCCTCCCACCAAACCCAAATGACACATAGCCCACAGACTCAGTGTACCACTCGACCACAGCCAATAAGGCAAAACAACGTACCCAACACACTAGTCATAGGTGACTCTACAGTCAGGCACACAGATGTCCCACTCACCAGGCTAAACAAGGAGAAGGATACTGTCAGCTGCCTGTCGGGTGCCAGGATCCACCACATAACCCACACACTCAGGTCACTCCACAACAAGTACAGATATGACTCTGTCATTGTGCATATTGGTGTGAACGACCTGAGATGTACCTCCCTGGACTACATGAAAAGAGACATGGAAGAGCTCTCCGATCTTGTAGCCAAGGCAGGTATGACCCTAGCCCTGAGTAGCATTCTGCAATCACCCAGAATGATACCGCAGTACAAGGACAAAATGATTGACTTCAACAATTGGCTAAGCTTCTGGTGTCATTCTAAAGGGATCCAGTATCTGTCTGCCTTGGATGACATGGTCAACAGACCATGATGCTTTGCCAGAGATACTGGCTAAGGTTCTTGCCACCCCAATAGTGCCTTTTTTAGGCAAGGTTCAAATGAAAAATTCACCACCTTAACAGGAACAGGCAAGCAAAAACTGAGGGTGATGCTACTCAATGCTAGAAGTCTAAATCTCAAATTGCACTCACTTGAGGCACTCCTTAAAATGGAGAACATCGATATCTGTACAGTGACTGAGACCTGGTTCAAGGCTCCAGAGAGCACCCCTGCACTCCCAGGCTATAACTCATACCACACTTTTCGGCCATGTAACCTGAACCGGAACACCAAAGGCGGAGGTGTGTCCATATTCATTAAGGATATACACACCTCCAGGCTAATTGCTCAGCATAATGCAGCCGAGGTTATCCAAGTGCAACTAACTCTGGGCAAAGCTGCAATCCAAATTGTAGCTTGCTACAGATCCACCACCATGGTTCAGGAGTCCCACTCCTCTTTTCTTGATGTACTGGAAAATATTAGGGTTCAACCAAACACCCTAATAATGGGCGATTTCAACTACCCTATCATTAACTGGGAAAACTACTCATGTACCAACTCCTTCACTCAACGCTTTCTGGAATTCATAAACTCCAATGCCCTGGATCAACTTATTCACACCCCCACCAGGGACAACAATATCCTAGATCTAGTCATTACCAACATGAGTGACTGGTGTTCCACACCTGAAGTCAGTGCCTCATTGATCCAATCCAACCATAATCTAATTAGCCTAAATATCCACATCCTGCCCCCAACCCCCATTAAGGAAACCACAGTAAAAAATATTTCTCCAAAGCCAACTTCATGCTTCTTAAGACAGAAGTGGTGAACTTCATGACACCCATGCAGATGGACAATACAGTTACATCTACCGAATCCTACACAATTGCACTTTATAAACACTTACACGAGTGCATGGATCGTGCTATCCCAAACAGAACCAAGATGCTATCCTCCAAAAAAAGGAAACCAATCTAGTGGTCCCCTGCCATAAACAAACTGTACAACAGAAGGAAGAAACTGTTGCAAAAAAGAGTAAAATCCCATGAATGGAGGAGCTCTCTGGTCAGCCTCAGTAAGAAGCTGCGATCCCTGACAAAATCCTCCAAAGCTAGTTACAAAAACAAAATTGCCACTGATTCTAAAGACACCCACAAAGCATTCTATAGCTATGGCAAGAATCTCAATGGCAACACTCAGATCTGCTCTGAGTTACAGCACAATGGCACTACATATACAGACCCAACTGATATTGCCAGCATCCTGGCAAATAGGTTCAGTGCTAACTTTACCCCCCTCACACCCCCTAAAGAGCCCATCTCTATACCGGAAGAATGCACAGTTCCTGTAATCATGGCTGCCCAGGTAAAAACCACACTCTCCAAAGCCAAGAACACAGCATCCATGGGACCAGACAACATCCCAGGCTGCGTTCTACATGAACTACAGAATGAACTGGCACCCCACCTAAGTACCATGTTCAATCATAGCCTCTCCTCAGGCTTTGTACCCACTGAATGGCAAGCAGTGATGATTATCCCCCTCCACATGTGGGGAGCCACCATGGACCCAGGGAACTACCGCCCCATTAGCCTGATGAGCCTGGTTTGCAAGGCCATGGAATGTATCACCATGGAACTTATAAACAAAAACATTGGTAATCTCCAAACTCTGGACACCACCCAGTTTGGGTTTGTAAAAGGCAGATCATGGTTCCTAAACCTTATAGACTTCTTTGAAGCAGTCACCAAAGAAAGCCATAGATGAGGGTAATGTGGCTCACACAGCCTATCCAGATCTTGCCAAGGCTTTCAACATGATCCCCCACTCTGGAATTATAGATAAACTCACTAAACTAGGTATAAATCCCTAGGTCACAAGATGGGTTGCCAACTGGCTCACTGACAGAACCTATACTGTGAAAGCAGCAGACACCAAATCTGACTTCAGACCCATGACAAGTGGAGTACCACAGGGTTCTGTTCTGGGTCCTATCCTGTTTGGTATCTACTTCTCTGAAGTACAGGCTAACACAGAAGGTCTTTAGCTAATGGAGTTCGCAGATGACTGCAAACTATGAGCCATAATCAAAACTCCTAACAATGTGGACATCCTATAAAACGGCCTCACTGAGACAGATGCCTGGTGTCAAAGCCTTGGCCTCAAGGTCTATGCCAAAAAGTGCATTGTCATCCCCTTTGGTAAAAACTCTGTACCCATGAACTACAACATAGGCGGTACTATACTTAATACCGAAAGTGTGATAAGAGACCTTGGGACACAGGTGGACAGTAGTCTCTCCTTTGATAATCACATCACCACAGTAGTCAGGAAATCCTTCTACGTGGCACACCTCATCACAAACAGTTTCTTATCCAGAAAAAAAGAGGTCATTGTTCCCCTCTACTCATCACTCATTAGACCCATTATAGAGTACAATGCTCCTTTTGGTATTGTTAAATAAATTTGTTAGAGTCAGACTGTAAAAATCATTGAGTTATTCAAACACAATGTCAATTAATAACAAACAATAATGCAGGAGAAACTCAGATATCACTAATGTACATTAGGAGGCAAAAAACCATACACAAAGTTTGTATAGAATTTTGACTGCTTTATTGACCAAAACACATTGGTTATATACATTTCATTATCAGTTTTGCCCACCTTACTGGTGTGGTCAGTGACAGGGTCTTTACATCATAGTTATTCATAAAAAGTGCTGAGTTTGTGTTTTCAAAAGTCCTTTTCCCATGAGAATGTTGCAGCCTTGCAAACAGCTGGTCAGTCACGATGACCTCCTGAGGATGTAGCCAATTCAAGGTTCTCTGATTAGTTCAAATACAATAGATGTAAGTCTTCCTTAAAGCCTCCTTTGTTTCTCTTGTCCTCAGCTGCGCACTATCAGAGATAGTGCACAAGGCTACTTCCTGGTGGAGGCAGGAAAGAGGACATACATGCGAACAGATTTATTATTTTCTAACTTTGCAAAATAATCTTTACTTGAAAGACATGAGCCAGACTGCATCTGCAAGCTGCCAAGGTCAAATTTCTGATTACACTGCAGCTTGTACTTCAAGCAATAATATGCAGGTTTATTTCTACTGTTATTCTAGTAAGACAGAATTAAATGCATTAAGTACATTTATTCCTAACTAAAGCACATATTTCTCTATATATTTGATCACACAACTTATATGTGTTTGAATGATTAAATACACATCTTCCTAAGCAGCACACATTGTAAATATATTTTCTAGGCAGCATGTATGTAAATATATTTTCTAAGCAGCACACATTGTAAATATATTTTCTAAGCAGCATGTAGATTTTTCTAACATTCTCCTCCTTTTAATGCATTTTATTCTGTTTAAAACATAAACAATATTATTTCATTCCTCAGCCTTTCCTTTCAAGGGCTTTCAGCTAAGTAAGTCATTGGTTTTATATTTCAGAAAAGCATCATTTGAAATTAATCTTTTAATTTCAACACTTTGGTAAAGAGTTTCAGTAGCAGATATATCAACAAATTTTTATTAATCTTTTCATGCAGGGAATTTCACAGTAAACACATGTTCCTATTAGGAGTATACCCACACAAATAGCAATTAAATGTTTAATAGGATGGAACCCCACCCCCAAACAGATTCTGGAAAAGTCCGCCAGTGGGTTTGGGCCTGGTTTAGTCATTGCTGATACTTGCTGAATTACCTCTAGGTGGTCATTGATTTCATGTTGGTTGTCTGGAATGTACACAGCATTCTTCTTCGTGTACCACCTCTTGCCGCTAGGGTGAAGTAAAGAGCCATTCGATTTTGTAGCACAACAGTTTTATTGCATTCAGTTCATTAGTCACCAATTCTAGGGTGGAAAAGTTGCATTGCTCATGACTTTTTGACAGCTTCCTCAGCTCCCAGATCGATTTGACTGCTCCATAGGCTGGTGGCATTCCTGCCCTGGATATAACACTGTTGCCCAAGTTCATATGAGTTAATTTATTTTTGTCTTTCACTGAATTATGGCCTTTTCAACCAGCTTCGATTTTACCAACTGGATTCACAGGTTTTCTTTTCTCACTGGACTTTCAGATTCTCGAGCTGTTTTCCTTACGTTTCGTATTTTACCCAAAGGTAATTCTGCAGTATGTCTTATTGCTGAAACCAGATAACCCAAAAAACAACTGCCGGACCAATTCTCAGGTAACCATTTATATGCCTTTTTCCCACAAATAAAATCATTACTTTGGTACTGATACGTGTTATCCCTGCATGAAACATTTTCCTATTCCTAATAGACAATTGCTTAGTTAAGACTAGATTGTCACATACTGCATTTAATGTAGTTTTCATTGAACTCAGATATGAATCATGGTTTGTATTACAAACAGTACCCCACTTTTGACTTTAATGTAACATTTATAAGACATTGTTATATTACCATTACTCCAGCCCACCTGGAGGGTATTACTCTCATACAATTTCTTTTTGTGTGAACAGGTAAAAATAAAGCAATTTTGTCCTGTGATCTCACAGTGCCTGTGTCAAATAACAGGTTTTCCCAAGTTTCATTTATTCCCAAGGGGACAGCAGACATTAAAAGTCCTCCATATGCTGTGGGTATTGCAGTACAGACCCAGCAATTTGAAACGCTCATAGTCTCTACATAAACTCGTTTCATAGCCAGGTATGTGTTAAAGTTTGGGTGCCAGTCTGTAGCCAGTCCTTCATCACGTTTATTAATTTTACTTCTGTAGTTATATGCAAGAAAAACCATAACAACAAAAAGGTTACTACAAACATAGTTATTAAGTGTATGATCAGTAGGCCAGTGAACCAATGTCTCTGGGGTTGTTTCCCATTTTATTTATTCTGCCTCTGGCCATCCTGTTCCTGTGGTATGTCCAAACTGAATTTCTTAACAGGTTTGCAGTGGGTTAAATGAACCCAAGATGATCTCTCAGCAATTTTACTGCAGTGGGTGTTGCCAACAGTACCTGGTACGGACCTTCCCACCTTGGACTCGCCCAGTTCTTTCTCTTTATGACTTTCAGCCAAATCCAGGACCCCGGGTCAGCACGGCTTCTGGTTTTGTTTCTTGTTTATCTGAAAAGAGTTCAACTGCAAAACAGTCTTATTTATAACAGTTTCTTTATTTAATTAGCTAGTGAACTGTCAGCCTCCAGCCCTGCAGGCATGAGAGCTTTTACTGAGGCACATAATATGCCTTTCCAAATACTACTTTAAAGGGGATCAAATCCTTTACATTTGTTACTGTTTTTCATGCTCAGCAATGCTAGAGGTAAACAGCAAATCCAATTCTTCTGAGTCTTACTCATCAACTTTCTTAACTTGTTTTTTTTTTTTTTTTTTAAAATCCCATTGTACCTCTCCACCAGTCCTGCTGACTGTGGGTGGTAAGCACAGTGATTCCTTAAGGAAAAGCTTCTACCCATTTTGAAAACATATCTATGATCACTAAACAGTATTTTTCCCTTCACATTTATTTAACTTCTATGAAGTCCATACGAATAGTATGGAATGGATATGGTGGTGTAGGGAAACTCCTTGCTTGTTTTACATGCTCCTTGTGCATGGTGCTTTGTTACAAGTATGACAAGCTGCACAAAATTTTATTGTATAATTTATGTATCCATATGTTTGGAATATTTTATTTACTAACTGTACCATCCCCTGTTGAGACATGGCTCTGCCCATGGCTCAACAAAGCTGCATTTCTAAATAAATTAGACGGTAATATTGTTTTTTCCTTTGGAAATGTACAGTCCATTTTAAAAATTGCACCTTGTTTTACCCAGTTTTGTTTTTCTGCTGTTGTAGTAAGCATTTGCATTGTTTTTAACATGTCTAAATGTAAAATCTCAAAGGGCTGTAATTTTCATTAAAAAAATAAAGTTCCTGAGTCTGAGGCTGCTTGCTTTGCAGCTGCATCAGCTCGTGCATTACCTTTGAAATCTTATCCTGTTGTTTTGTATGAGCTACACATTTACAAATAGCTACTTTGGTAGGCAACTGAATAGATTCTAATAGCTCCAAAATAAATTGCGCATGATTAATAGGTTTTCACTGGATGTAATCATCCCTCTATTTTCTTCATTATTGTGCAACACATGCACTGTAGAAAAGCATACTGATTATCAGTATATATGTTTACTTTTTTGCCTTTACTAAAATACATGCTTCTGTCAAAATTACCAGTTCTGCTGCTTGAGCATACAAGTTGTGTGGCAAAGTTTGTGCTTCTAAATTTTTAGTGTCTGTAACTACTGCATACCCCACCAGATTTTTCCCTGTAGGACCCCTTCTGCATGAGTCATTCACGTAATATGTCACCTCAGCATTATCCAAGGGCATATTTGTAAGATCTTATCTAGGTAAAGCTAACTGTTTATATGAGGTTGACTCAGCAGTATGGTCATACATGAAAGATGTCTAGCAGGAGAAAGGTATGCAACTTTTTCTTGTGGCAGAATTATTGCAACTGCATGAGGCATTCTCAATGTGAGAGGGTGGAATAACACCATTGAGGCTGAAGCCTGTACTGCCATTGCTGCTGCAACTACTGCTTGTACACAGTGAGGCAAAGATTGCACCACTGGGTCTAACTGTAATGAATAGTAAGCTATGGGGCATTGCTTATCCCCATGTTGTTGCTTTAATACTGATGTCATGTACCATTGCTTACAATCTATGGTCTAAAAAAAAACGTTTGTGATAACTTGGAAGTCTTAAAACTAATGAAGAAGCTATTAACTGCTTCAACCTGCAGAAAGCCATTTCTGCTTTTGTTTTCATTGTAAAATAATTTGGTACCCAGTTCCAACAAAATTAGTTGTACCTAGGAAAGACATTATTTCTTTTTAGTTGTTGGTTTGGGTGCTTGCAAAATTGCTGTTTTTTTTTTCCTTTTCTCTTCCCACTATTTAGTATTTTACCTTTACTGAATATCACATATTCCAGGTATCTAACCTGTGTTTTTTTCCCAAAGTTTGTAACTTACTCTTGTTTACTTTGTGTCCTTGTATTACTAAAAATTTTAACAATGCTACTGTATTCACCCTGCACTGCTGCTGGGTGCTGCTAGCAAGATGTCATTTACATAAAGTAAAATTTGACTACCTTCTGGTGGGGTAGACCCTGCCAGATTGCTAGCCATTTTTGTGCAAATATTATTGGGCTCTCACAATATCCCTGTGGTAGTCGTGTATATGTATACCTTTTACCCTGAAATGTAAATGCAAACCAATATTGACTATCAGGATGTATAGGTATTGAAAAGAAAGCATTGCTTATATCTACCACAGTAAAATACTTTTGTTGTGGCTTTAAATAATTTAACAAGGTATGTGGGTCTGGCACCGTAGGTGCTTTTAGGTATTACTGCATTATTCACAGCTTATAAATCTTGTACCATCTGCCATTCCCGTTTGCCTTTTTTTTTTTTTTTTTTAACAGGAAATAGGGTGTATCACATGGTGAATCAGGAGATTCTACCAGTACTCCTTTTTGAGTAATGCTGCTTATTATAGGCTTAATTTCTACTTTTGCATTCTTTCCCAAAATGTATTGTTTTTTCTGTGGTCTAAAAGCTGACTTTGGGGTAATTGTAACTGGTCCTGCTGCTTGAATAAGCCCTACATTTGACTTGCCTGTTGACCACAGAGTTGTTGGAATTTTACACAAGGCCTTTTCTTTTCTTTTAATAAAAATGCTAATCAGCTGTCCTTACTAGATTGCAAGTGTACAGCTGTATGTGTCTGTGTCAACCAATTCAGTTTTGTTTTCATATCCCTTGTCCTGACATTTTTAAATCAGTCTGTTTTCCCATTTTGTTACCTTTTTTTTCTAAGTCTGCCCATTTAAAACTTTTGTTTTTGTCAAGCTGACATGTGGCAGTCTATTGGACTTATACAATCTCATGAACTCCTGAGGTAATGAACAGCTTACTACACTGTTTCCCTCAGTATCCCAGCATAAAGTTTGTAATATTAATTTGTCAGCAGGATTTTTACTTATATTTTTTATTAGGTCCTGGTGTGCTACAGTAGTATGGAGTACAATGTAACAAGTGCCGCTGATCAGTGTCAAGGGAGGGTACCTTACTGATGGCTACGTTTATCAGTTCTTTGGTTACTGCCCTGGACCAATCATAACTAGGTCCTGGCTGTACCAATAATAGGCTTCACCCTCTGATCACACCACAAGAGCATTCATTTGTCTTTGTGCTTCCATACCCTGCATGGTAGGAACTACTGCTATGCCAAATATCTGCACAAGGTCTTTTCCCAGTAAGTTTACTGGATATTTTTGCAGAAACTACAATTTTACTTTTCTGAGTCATACCTGAAACAGGGTCAGTTATTGCTATATTATGGGAAAGTGGTTCCCTGTATAGCTGTCTATTTGCTGCTTTTACTAATATATAATTAGGTGATTTAGAATGTTTTGGTAACTAGAGGGGTGTATCAAAGTCCGTGACGCTCCTGAGTCACACAGGAATTTGACCTTTCTTCCCTCCACCAGAAGTGTTACTTCTGGTTTTGTATTTGCTAGGTAGAGCTCCAGGCTCAACAATGCTAAATCTAAAATTTTATTTTCATTTTTATTCTTTACATCTGTTTGTACTTCCTCTATTCCCTCTACTACATTCACATTTTCTTTTTGTTTATTAACCTTTCCTGATGATTTTTGGTTATTATCACTATTATATAGTCAGTCCACATCTCCTTTATCTTCTGTTATTGCTTTCTTATTTTGTTTATAGTCCCTAGCTAGATGCCCTTTTACCTGACTGTAATACAAATACTTCAGCTCCGTCTTCAACAGTGAAGACTTGTGCCCTTTTTTCTTTTACTATTAAAGTGTCTTTCAGTACGTCTAGCATACTCAAGTAAGGCTTGCAGCCTGCTTGTTCAGTGATTTATCATATGCCTTGTAATAAAACTACTAACAGAGGCAATGCAACCTTTTAAAAATGTATATATATATATATATATTTTTAATTGTTATTTTAAGCATTTTAATAATCTAGCATAATATCCATCTACTGTCTCATTTTCCTGTTGTAGGCATTAATTAATGCAAGTCCAGTCTACTCTAAGTTTTCATTTTTCAGAGATCCTGTCTGTTAGACCTTTTACTCTGTTGTCTAAAATGTTTCAGAATTTTTTAAGCTTCTGTTTTTCTTTTGCCTGACGCCCTGCATCAGATTAAAACTTGTTTAAGGAGTTTAACTAGTGAAAGTTTATCTAGTTTACTATCAAATTTATAGTTGTTAACACATTTTGCAAAATATCTCACATTATCTGCTCTCTGTAATTGCATATATTTTGCATCTTCTGTTAGGGGCGGTCACGTGACCCTTTAGTGCATTCGTTTCCCATGTCTCTGAAAGAAAAAGAGAGAGAGAGAGAGAGAGAGAGAGAGAAAACAACAACAGAACTGTTACGTAACCCTTTCTCTTGTACCACGTGGTATCTCTATTCCCGTATTCACAGTAGTGTCTAGAATGACTGTTTACTTTGTTTTGCTTTATTTCCTGATCTATGACTCAAGATACAATACTTGACTACCTCTCTCCCTGCTATCACAAACCTTAGCAATAGCACAGTGTAACCTGGTCCCTGATCTAAAACAAAAACAAAGAGAGGAATTCTGCTTACCGAGCCTCCTGCTTATGTTTGATAGGCTTTTAGGACCCAGTTTTCCGCTTTTCGCCACAGATCAGATAAGTGGACAGCCTCTTTAGGCACGACAATTCAGTCGGAGGTCTTTCCTTCTTCTGCAGACTTCAATACCACCTATATATTCTGACCTGTAGCTTACCAAGGGAATTCG
>NC_056735.1:1543563980-1543573980 GCF_019279795.1 Protopterus annectens
TTATCTCACCATCCATGAAGGCATTCACACTGTTGTAAGAGGTAGTGGGTTATGTCTATATCTGTTTATTGCAAACTGTGTTTGTGTTACTTTATGTACATCCCCTGTGTCAGTCTTTACTGGTGTATGTGAAGGATGCACCATTTTGTCCCCCTACTCCACCCTGTGAACTCAGGAATACATACCACAAACCTGTCATACATAGTACCATGCATGCCCTCACCAACTGCATCAGAGTTGAGTGTATGGGATAGAAATGGCATGGGCAACAGGTACTGACAGATAAATCTGTTGTGGTTAATCTAATGGTTAAGCTTGTGAGGGACCTACTGACAATATTCCAGTAACCTGTTCTGTATGTATGAGCCTGTGGTACTACAAAACACTGAGGTGACAAGTCTGAAGGCTACAAGGGGTACGTATGCAAGGTCACACTGACAACAGTGTCCCTCACACACTGTTGCATGCATACACATCTGGTAAAAGTGCATATAAAGCTGTACCTTGGCTATGAAATTGTCAGTGTATTTCCACTCTGACATACTCCATGTTGGTTTTGTCTGCAGGGCCACAGCCAGCAGACACACAGACACCTGGAACACAAACAGAATACAGCATGTCAGACTACATTCAGTCAGTGGTACTAACAGCAATATTGCATCATGGTTAATAAGGTACATACACCTTTGTGGGTACCAATAACAAATGCAAGCAGATAGCACCTTATATAGTATTACATGTAGCTACACTGTACTATATTCACCCTGTGCATCAGACCCATATTTGCATGTCCCTGCATTGAAGGTATGGATAACATGAATGTGGCACTGGTATCATCATATACACAGGGTGTGGTGTGGGTTTGCCAGAGGCCTAGGCTGGGCCATATGGTTGGCATCATGTGTGTGTGTTTGGAGGGGTATCCTATAGATGGGCTGTGCAGAGGTGCTGTGCTGTGTGTGTCTGGAGGTGACCTGACTGTGATACAGATGTGTGTGTGTGTGTGTGTGTGTGTGTGTGTGTGTGTGTGTGTGTGTGTGTGTGTGTGTGTATGTATGCACACAGTCACGCCATGTGGCCGCCCTAAACAGGGGTATGTTG
The DNA here is from genome assembly GCF_019279795.1 of Protopterus annectens. Lineage (NCBI taxonomy): Eukaryota > Metazoa > Chordata > Ceratodontiformes > Protopteridae > Protopterus > Protopterus annectens. Next base: position 1,543,565,082 of record NC_056735.1, read on the forward strand.
AACAGCTGCAAACTGTACATGGCAGGGTGTCCAGTTCACCGTCTCTGGCCATGGACATGGGAACTGGTACTACCAGGGGTCTCACTGGCACCAGCAGGCCCAAGGCCAGATGCAGTACTGGTTCCTGATGGTGACTGCTGTCTGCTGGATCTGTGTCCCAGACAAAACTGTTGAGAACCACGTGCCCATGGTCTACTCCATTGTGATATGGACAGCAACCCCCCTTCAGTAGTGCTGGTGTCACTGACACTATGGGAGAGTGAAGGTGCACAGCCCCATAGACTCTCAGCTGATGTTGGTGCTGACCTATGTCCACATGGCAAATGCACATCTCCCACCACATGCTCTAGCACAGACATGCTACAGTTGAGTATTGTCAAGGTCTCACCCCACCGTCTAATTATGACCTCAGTATATTGACTTATGGCCTCAACAAAGTTATGTATGTTGCCACGTAAATCAGGAAGAGTTGCATCCGACACCCTGAGTATTTCTCTGGTGTTGCATTCACTATGTGCCTGTGTATCCATGACAGCCAGAAACATGCATCTGGTGACACCGGCTGTGGAGCTTGGGACAGCAACTTGATGAGCAGCAGTACTCCTGCAAGCACCCCTGTCTATCTGCCTGTGTGGGACTTCACCTGCACTCTGGCTATGGCCAGTGTTTACACTCACAGCTGCCATAGTCACCACACTAGTCTCTTCCATGCCATCACCTGCCAACTGTCCATCATCTGTTGCTGCTGGGGATAGGGCATGTATGGGCATTGTGACTGTGTGCAGGGACATTGTGGATGACTATGGGATGCCAACCGATGGCACAGATTCTGCCCCTGATAACCCCTCCTGTGCCTGACTATGACCATCATCATTGTCAGAGTTGCAGCGACATTGACATTGACATCAGATTCTGAGTGGGAAGACAACATATGCAAATTAATACATGCACTATATCGTTTGCTGCTACACACACACACACACACACACACACACACACACACACACACACACACACACACACACACACACATATGCACATGCGCACACACAGACACATACAGGTGAGGTGGCAGACATGCATTACAGAGACCTCACAATAGCCAACTGGTGACATTCACAACAGTCAGACCACTACATATACTCCCTGGACGGGCCCTTTACATCATGCAGTGCAGCCCTTTCCCCTTAATGTTGCTACTTATATACACCTATGTGATACTTGAATAGTGTTAGTTGGTGATGGGCCTTCAAGTAGCACACACTGCACCCATGTACACATAATTGCTGTTTACCTATATAGCACAGTGGCAACTCCTACAGAACATACCTCTCAACTGTGCAGAGTGTTGATGAATGTCTACGTGTGGCTCATATTTCTGGTCTGTTTTTCATAAATCTTGTGTTTGTCTGACACATTGCTGGGATGATCTGAGGACTGGTGTCACTAATTAATGACATATTTTGAGTTTCACACTTCAAAACCTGTAGTACATGTATGTTACAGCAGAATTGATTACACTAACAACCTTCTAAGCTTACAGTGGATAATATAAGTATAGACACCCCTGTTAACATGCCAGTTTTGTCTGATATATAACATGAGACTACAGAAATCATGTGATAACATTTTCCACCTTTAATGTGACCTATAACATGTGCACTCTAATTGAAGAACAAACACATTGGTTATAGGTTGTTGTTGTGTCTTTCGGCTTTTATAGGTAACATATAGAAATTGAAATATGTACAATATGCTGGTTGCATGACTGTGCACACCCTTAAATTAATACTTTGTTAAAGCACCTTTTGATTTCACAACAGCAGTCAGTCCTCTTGGGAAGGTGTGTATCAGCATGGCACAGCTCACCTTAGCAATATTTATACATTCTCCCTTGCAGAAGCCCTCCAACTTTGTCAGATTTTAATGGCATCTATTCTGCACATCCCTCTTCAGGGCACCCCACAGATTTTCTAGTGGATGTAGGTGTGGACTGTGGCTGAGCCATTCCAAAATATTGATTGTCTTTGGATTTGGATGTATGGTTTGGGTAATTGTCATGTGGAAAGGAGTAATTCCTCTCCATCCACAGCTTTCCAGCAAACACATGAAGATATTGGGCCAAAAGGGACTGGTATTTGGAACTGTTCCTAATCCCCTCCACCTTGGCTAAGACCCACTTCCATCTTATGAACAGCAACCCAAAGCAGGACACTGCCATCACCATGCATCACCATGGAAATGGTGTTCTTTTGGTGATGTACAGTGTTGTTATTGTGCCAAACAAACATTTTGGTATTGTGGCCAAAAGGTGCAACCTTGGTCTCATTACACCATAACACATTTCTCCACATGCTTTTGGGAGACCTGATGTATTTTTCTTGAGAAATTCACCAGACCTGGATGTTGTTCTCTGTGAGAAAAGGCTTCCATCTTCCAACCCTTCCCCATAGACCTGACATGTGGAAAATACAGGAGATTACTGTCACATGTAGTACACAAATAGCATTTGCCAGAGATTCCTGTAACTCATTTAGTGTTGCTGTAGGTCTCCTGGCAGCCTCCCTGTCTAGTTTGGGTCTTGTCTTTTCCACACATTTGGAAGGATGTCCAGTTCTTTGTAATGTCACTGTTGCCCCATATTTTCACCACCATTCGATGACTGTCTTCACTATGCTCCATGGTATATGCAAAGCTGTGGAAACGTGTGTACCCTTCACTGGGCTGATTCCTTTCACAAATGAGATCCCTTTGCTGCTTCGTAAGCTATATGTGAACTATGGCTGTTACTGTAGCAGGCAACTGAGTAAATGTTAGGATAATCCTGGTAGGACAGCAGACCATTATTTGCTGTTAATCAAAAAGTCTCTGTAATTGATGGCAGGTGTGTACCCAAAAAGACATAATGCTGTAATTATATTGAAAACTGCTTCAACACAGTATTAGCTTCAGCTTGTGCACACGTATGCATCTCGCTTCTTGTACATTTTTTATGTGTCATAATTGTTCCCCTAAAAGATTTGTTTGTTTTACAATTGAATTGTACAGGTTACAGGTCAAATGAAAGGTTGAAAGGAAATGTTTTATTGTGCTCTCATTTTTGTATATCACAAATACCTGGCATTCTAACAGGTGTGTGTACACCATTTATATGCATTGTATAACACTAATTTATAACATATGTCCCTAGTTTTGGGCCTTTATCCCTCCATTTTGTCAGTCTTTGTCCAGATTTCTTGCAATGACAGGTTGTGAGGTATGCTACAGATATTTGACATCTCCTGCAAATAGGCCTCTGTGATGACCACTGTGATGCAGTGCAGTTAACCCCACCACACATGAACATTCAGATATTGCAATATGGCTGAGGGTAACAGTTCTGTGCATGGTCAAATGCATGACCTTAACATGCCTGGGGTACTGGTGAGCCACAACAGGAAAATCCCATACTCACCAGCTTCAGGCTGCTGCCCCATGTTCAGACCAGAGGGGCCTACATAGTTGTGTGGGAGAGATATTATCAGCAGACTCACATTTGGCATTGGTGCAAGATGAATGCTACTTTTCTGTACATGTACAGTACAAGTTCTGATAATACACAATTTGCTGTCCTTCACCATAGATGTGCACTTGTGTGCATTACTAAACCCCACCCACAAATGCAGTTTGAACTGACATATGCATCTAGATACTCTATAGAAGACAGTATGACTGCTACATGATTAAATTGATGTGCACTGTGGTCTTACCTGGACGCTCCTCGCCTGTTGCCTGGGTGCCACCCACCTCCAAGACTTGTGATTCTTGTGTTGGCTGTTGTGTGGGAGCTGCCCCAAGGTTGGCAAGGAGCTCCTCTGTTGCCATAAGTGGGGCCTGTGTGGCAGGAACCCAACCTGTAGCAGTACAGTCCCTGGCCACAGCAGAAGCCCTTTGCCGGGCATGATGTAGCAGCTCAGTTGCCTGATGCCTGACCTGATCGTATGTGCATCCCATGGTGGTTCAAGCTGTTAGCTCTGTTGACAAGGTTGCCCCGAAGGGCAGTCCGTTCCCACAGATTTTGTCGACTATGGCCGAACATCACCCCATGGTGCTGGATTATGGGATCGGTGATAGCTGCATTTTCGGCTGCAGTATATGCTTGCTGCCGCTGTATGTCACCTGGAAGACATAAACAGGGAAACACATCACAGGACCTCAGACATTGCCCAAAGTTATTTACAGAACCAGCACATCAACATTGCCTATCATTAGCCACCACTTTCAACCACATCATACCTCTGTCATCTATCAGCACAGTATGAACTTGCATTGGACTCCTGGTCCTGATGTGCCATGTTCCCCCCAAAGAGGGCCAGTACATTGCATAAATCACCATTCATGTTTGTGCAGAGGGATGAAAGTGGCTATCTTCCTTGCAGATGGGATGTCAATGGTGCTCAGGCTTTGCTTGCATACAGTGTGTAATGGAGCTGGAAGCATATGCTTGAGTTCATGTGGGATACAGACAGGAATGTTATCAGGTCCCATGGAGACTTGCTTTTGCTGACTTTGATTAGGCAGTATGCACCTGCTCCCTGAAGATGAGGGGAGGGGTGGGGTGCTGTGCAAATCCACCTATACCGATGGTTAGTTGGGGGGGTGGGGGTGATGTTTGCTCTAAACCTGTCTGCAGCAGTTTGGCTATAGCTATCGTGTGTGTGCATGTGGGTTGGGTTTTTGCCTCTGAGACTGTAGATATATGTGAAGACGGCCTTATGATTGCCCTTGGTGGATGTGTTCAATTTTTACTTATAGTTAGCCTTATAGTAATATACCTGTCACCTAATATGCTCATTCAGACAAAGGTTGACTGGCTGCCAAGTTGGTGCCTGCTCCTACTTTACCTTGTACAGCCAATATAGCAACCAATTATGTGGTTTGTGTATTGCTGCTGTCCAGCAAAGGAGATTACTGTACCTTAGTGGAAGCAGGTTTTACAAGTAAGGTATTGTTGAGTACATACAGCTATGTAGGGGGTCATACAGCTGTTTGTTGTATGCATGGACACAAGGTCATAACACAGCTGGACACCTCTTCAATTTCAGCCTGATAATCATGCTTATTCTAGTACCCATGTCTGTGTCAGGGCAATGCAACAACCAGTAGCTGTAGAAATTTAACTCTGTTGGATGCACAGAAACTAAGATTACACACGTACAACATGTACAGCTTATTTACCTGATGTTTTGCATCCTATGTTTGTTGTTATGAGGCAGCCAGGTACACCTACTCATATATACATGTGCACAGGTAATATCTGACATACATTTCTGTTCTATGTCAGTATGGCACAACTGTATTTACACTCTTCCTGCTCAGTCATTCCTCTCAACCTGTTAGAGCAGGACATCTGGAGGATGCCACACATACATGTGGGGTGATGGGCCAAAATTAGTGACACTTTCTTAATATTGCTGTAACACACTAAAGTCATTTGATAGCAGAGTAGCCTTTGCTTTCACAGACATACCTTGGAGGATGTTCAACACTCATATGGCGGAAGAGAGGAGAAAGGCTAGGAGTGTGGTAGTGAGGGTAGGAACTTTTAATGTTGACAGTATGACTGGAATAGGGGCACAGCTAGTTGATATGATGGACAGAAGGAAGGTTCATGTATTGTGTGTGCAAGAAACCAGATGGAAGGTGGGTAAGCCTAGGTGCATTGGAGGTGGGTCCAAATTCTTTTATCATGGTGTGGATGGGTGGAAAAGTGTGTAGGGGTTATCCTGAAGGAACAGTATGCCAAGAGTGTTTTTGGAGGTGAAAAGAGTGTCAGATAGAGTGATGTTTATGAAGCTGGAAATTGACGGTGTAATGATGAATGTTGTTAGTGCATATGCTCTGCAGGTTGGGTGTGCAATGGATGAGAAAGAAAAATTTTGGAGTGAGTTGGATGAAGTGGTGATGACTGTACCCAAGGGTGAGAGAGTGGTGATTGGATCAGATTTCAATGGGCATGTTGGTGAAGGTAACAGAGGGGATGAGGAAGTGATGGATAGGTATGGTGTTAAGCAAAGGAATGCAGAAGGTGAGACGGTAGTGAATTTTGCAAAAAGGATGTATATGGCTGTGGTGAATACGTATTTTAACAAGATGGAGGAGCATAGGGTGACATACAAGAGTGGAGGAAGATGCACACAGGTGGATTATATCCTATGCAGGAGGGTCAGTTTGAAGGAGATTGGAAACTGCAAAGTTGTGAATGGGGAAAGTGTAGTTAAGCAGCATAGAATGTTGGTCTGTGGGATGACATTGCTGATCAAGAAGAGGAGGAGGAGTGTGAGGGCAGCAACAAGAATCAAATGGTGAAAACTGAAAAAGGGTGATTGTGTGGTTGAGTTCAGATAAGAGTTAAGACATGCACTGGGTGGCAATGAAGAGTTACTGAATATCTGGGTAACTACAGCAGAGCTAGTAATGGAGATGGCTAGAAAGGTGCTTGGTGTGACATCTGAATAGAGGAAGGATGACAAGGAGACCTGGTGATGGAATGAGGAAGTACAGGAGAGGATACAGAGAAGGAGGATGGTGAAGAAGAAGTGAGATTGTCCGACATATGAAGAAAGTAGACAGGAATATAAGGAGATGAGGTGCATGGCAAAGAGAGAGGTGGTGAATGCGAAGGATGAGGCATATGAATAGTTGTATGAAAGGTTGGACACTATGGATGGAGAAAATGACTTGTACCAACTGGATAGACAGAGGGACTGAACAAGGAAAGATGTGCAGCAAATAAGGGTGATAAAGGATAATGAGGGAAATGTATCCACAAGTGAGGAGAGTGTGTTGAGCAGATGGAAAGAGTACTTTGAGGGGCTGATGAATGAAGAGAATGAGAGGGAGAGAAGGTTGTATGATGTGGGTATGGTGAATCAGGAAGTGCAATGGATTAGCAAGGAGGAAGTAAGGATAGCTATGAAGAGGATTAAGAATGGAAAGGCTGTGGGTCCAGAAGACATACCTGTGGAAGCATGAGGTGTTTAGAAGAAATGGCAGTGGAGTTTCTAACTAGACTGTTGAATGAAATCTTGGAAAGTGAGATGATACATGAGTACCATAGAAAAAGTGTTTGGGTACTGATTTTAAGAATAAGGGGGATGTGCAGAGCTGCAGTAACTACAGAGGGATAACATTGATCAGTCACAGCATGAAGTTATGGGAAAGAGTAGTGGAAGCTAGGTTAAGAAGGGAGGTGATGATTAGTGATCAACAGTATGGTTTCATGCCAGGAAAGAGCACTACAGATGTGATGTTTGCTCTGAGAGTGTTGATGGAGAAGTACAGAGAAGGTCAGAAGGAGTTGCATTGTGTCTTTATGGACTTAGAGAAAGCATATGACAGGGTGCCTAGAGAAGAGTTGTGGTTTTGTATAAGGAAGTCAAGAGTGGCAGAGAAATATGTAAGAGTGGTGCAGGATATGTACAAGAGTAGTGTGACAGTGGTGACATCTGCGGTGGGAGTGAGAGATGCATTTAAGGTGGAGGTGAGATTACATCAGGGATCAGCTCTGAGCCATTTCTTATTTGCAGTGGTGATGGACAGGTTGACAGACAAGATCAGACAGGAGTCCCCATTGACTATGATCTTTACAGATGACATTGTGATCTGTAGTGAGTGTAGGGAGCAGGTTGACGAGACCCTGCAATGATGGAGATATGTTCTAGAGAGGAGAGGAATGAAGGTCAGCAGGACTAAGACAGAATGTATGTGTGTAAATGAGAGGGATAATAGAGGAATGGTGAGGATGCAGGGAGTAGAGTTTGTGAAGGTGGATGAATTTAAATACTTGGGATCAACAGTTCAGAGTAATGATGGATATGAGTAGAGGTGAAGAAGAGAGTACAGGCAGGATGTAGAGGGTGGAGAAGAGTGTCAGGAGTGATTTGTGACAGACGAGTACCAATAAGAGTGAAAGGGAAGGTCTACAAGAGGGTAGTGAGACCAGCTATGTTATATAGGTTGGAGAGAGTGGCATTGACAAAAAGGCAGGAGTCAGAGCTGGACGTGGAAGAGTTAAAGGTGTTAAGATTTGCACTGGGTGTGATGAGGCTGGACAGGATTAGGAATATGTTTATTAAAAGTTCAGTCCAGGTTGGACGGTTTGGAGACAAAGCCAGAGAGGCAAGATTATGTTGGTTTGGACATGTGCTGAGGAGGGATGCTGAGTATATTGGGAAAAGGATGGTAAGGATGAAGCTGCCAGGTAAGAGGAAAAGAGAAAGGTTTCTGGATGTGATGAGAGAGGACATGCAGGTGGTTGGTGTGACAGAGCAATATGCAGAGGACAGGAATAAATGGAAACAGATTATCTTCTGTGGTGACCCCTAACAGGAACAGCCAAAAGAAAAAGAAGGAGATATTGTAATTTCAGTCTTCACAGATTTGCCAATGATTTGCCAGACATAACACAACTCTATGAGTAAATGACTACAAATATGAGGCACACATATGGTCAGTGTGCATAATACTGGACAGGTGAATGGTATGAGCTTAGTATATCAGATGCAGTTCAACACGCATGTCTGAAACAGTAGTTTACTATGCAAATACCCTGTATAGGTCTCTCACATTTCTGAGACAAACATGTATATCATAGTTGTATTCACAATTAACATATGGATATCTACAACATCCCAGTAGCTGGCCTAGCAGTGTCACAGTCAGTATTGTTCAACACACACTCCAGTAGTTGTCATATGTGAGCCATCCTTTCCTGGGATGACTCTCGGGCCTCAGCTGTGATCAATGTCACTGCAGACAGACCCAGATGTATGGCCATAGGTTCTAATCAGCAATATATCAGTACAGCAAGTCTTGTTGATACATATTTGCTGACCTTCCTATTTTCTATTATTTCATA
>NC_056735.1:1543578980-1543761480 GCF_019279795.1 Protopterus annectens
AGTGTGCTACTGGCATACATCAACTGGTTTCCTATCTGTGTCCAGTATTATTTGCAGCAGAGACCATCAGCCATGACAGCGTGACACTTGAGAGACATGTATTGGAAACATACCTCTCAACCTCTTAGAGCATGACATCTGGACAAAGTCATCCATAAGAGTGGGACAAAGGCCCATAAATATGGATAATTTTTAAATATTGTTCTTACAAACTTAGAAAGTTGATAAAATAACAGGTTTTGATTTTGCATGGCTTTTCTGAAGGATATGACATCTGAGACTTATATGTGTATCTTTATTTTCTAACTTCAGTCTATAATAATTTGCTACTGATTTGCCATGATACCACTACTTTATGTAAAACAGACCAAAAATCTGAAACAAATATCAGAACATTCAGTGAATATCTGTACAGTTGAGAGGTATGATTCGGGAGAGTGCATATTGTATGTGCCTACCCTGCTGTCATTTGCAGGCATGTGGTGGGACAATTTAATGTTTGTACACAGTTTATTAGTATACCCTTCATACAGCTACTGGCAACATTTCCTTACATGTAAAACCTGTGGGGAAAATATCAGTTAACACTACCTGACTGTTTTTACATTTATTCCTGATTCCTTATCTGTAGATTTGCACACATCTTAGTACCATTCTCTGGATTTAAACCATATCTGGGTGTGCAAAATTAACAACTAAGCTATATCTTTTCACAATGAGCTGCTTGGGAACTGTTGTTTTTTGTTTCACTGATTTCTGCCTAATAGTCACTTGGTTAGACAGTCTGAACTTGTTATCCTGTGGTGCATGCATGACAGATAGTTATTGTATTGTGCAGTACTCTTTTGGATTACTACATTCTGGAAAGCAAAGGTTAACACAAGGCAATGCTGCATGGAACACACTTTGATACTTTACATATTACTATTCAAGGTTCAGAGCTTAGTGCAGTATATATTTCGCATTTAATTTATATCTCATTTTACAGCTACACCATCTACAGTTTCTCTTAACAGCTTGTTCACAGATGAACCTCAGTTAATGTATGCTGTCACAGCCATATTTGCTGTGAAGAATCGGTATACATTCTATATATGTCTACAGCAACATTCCAGGATAAACACAACATTTTTTAAGCGTCTTTATTGTACTTCAATATTCGTCAGTCACACTTTTTTGTTTATTCAGTTCACACAGTAACAGTATACCTACTAACAGTATGCAATGTACTTCTTCTTAGCGATTTGAAAAATATACTGCAAAATAGATTTGTACTCAACAGCTTGTCATTGCAGCCGCAGTTGTCTGTAACCATAGACTTTGATGTTCATAGTCCTCTCTGCTGCAGCTGTAGGGGAAAAAAACACACATTATGCATATCTTTCTATCACATTTTCAGGCTAGTATTTGCTACACACTACTTGATAGCGATACTTACACACTACGGGAGGATTCCAGTTCTGTCCATCTTGGATGCACTAGTCCAAGAGTGCTCCCTTCCTACCCATTAGGTCAGCATAGTGGTGCCTTAACTGCTCATCAGTCTAGGGGATGCCAGTAGCACTGGTGAGGTCATGTGCAAAAAGGTCCCAGGCCTCCTATTTGTATTGGGAGTCCTGGTACTGGCCTTATAGCAGTCTTTCCTTATGTTTTTCTACTAGGAGTCCAGCCATGACCCTGGTCCAGTGTTGCACCTGAAAGTGCACCCCCTCTCCTACACCAGCCATTGTATCTGCACAGATGAACTATAACAGATTATGGCTGTATTCCCACCTGCACCATATAAATACTGAGATATTCCCACCCTTTGCTGTCATTGGACCATTTTGAAAAGGTTAAGCTCTGCTAAGCAGTGCGTAAACCCATTAAGCCAGTTTTAACACTGCTTAAAGTAGAAGTTGTTAAGCACTGTTTAACAGTGTGCAGATCCGCTTAGCTGAGTTACCTGCTGCTTAGCATTCACGTCTTAACAATGGTTACACCTGCTAAGCATAGCTGAGCATTGCTAACCATTGCTCACTTTTAATTTTTTAAATATATTAGAATACTGACTTAATTTATTACGTGTATATGATTTACTTTACATGACATCCCTCTATGTGCTTTCCTTACATTGGCAAGGGGTGTGACTATACTGTATGGGACACTTGTGTATACATGGGTGGTTTCACATGTTATATGTGCTCACACTTACATTTTAGACCAGCTACACTACACTGGTTGACAAAAAGCAGGTAGTACATAATTTAAGTTTAAAAAAATAATTTTAACACTGCTTTCCCATATAAAAATAACTTGCCTGTTTGGTACTCGAACAGTGAATGCCTGCATGTAAAGCCAGTACTCTAACCACTATACTATCTCAGCTTGGAATCCTATGGGATGTTTAAGCTATGGTAAGTGAAGGGCCATGGACACTGAAATAAATTCTCTAATATTATGCTGGATCAGGTTTAGAAAGTGCCATACTGCACTTTCTGAATGCAGGGGGTGTGTTTGTGGTCCGTGCACTAATTAGACACACCCACTGCACTCGTTCATGGTTCATGTCCATGTAGATTAAACAGCAGCGTGCCTTCATGAATTTGCAAGGTGCGCTGCTCTGCCTACATGGACATGAATCACTCCACGCAGGAATAGCACTATTCCTGCGTGAAGTTTATTGAATCCCAGGGTGTGTTTTTCTGGAAGCTGTGAGTGAAGGAGTATCCCATTCTGTTGAGAAGTGAAACAGTAGGTATGTACAGTTTGTTAATGAAATAATTTCGAAGGGCTTAATTTTATGCAGGACTGACTGGGGCCGCTGTCCCACAGTGAACAGTAATAAAAAAACATGAAAGCATTCTCTGTGGAATTGCAAAAGAGAGGTACTGCTTGTACAATAAAATTGCTGATAAAAGAAATGGCTTTGTTTGAAAACTGTTGCTATATATGGTGTTTGTACCTCTTCCAGTATTACTGATTTCTATGGAAAGATTAGCAAACTAAGCAGTGCTTCTGAATCATGAAAACAAATGAACAAAATGGTCAGCTAGTAAATGATGCTGAATGGCAACATTTATTACTGAAATTAGATATAGCTAAAAGCAAGTGTTTATGGAAAAGGTAATTGAGATTTTGCTGGGGTCAAACTCACAACATGAGATCTACTGAAAGCCTACAGTCCATCCAGCAGCAAAAGTATGCTAAAAGAAACAAATGAAACAGTGTTTTGTAGCTCTGCAAGAAAATTGAGGGCATTTATTGATACTGTAGAATGGGAAAAATAGTTACAGGATACTGTATCTAAGCTGGGTATACCAAAAGAAAAACTGAAAGTGAAGGTTCCTCCAAATAAAAATAAAATACAAAACTTGATGGTTAGCTTCTACCTAGAAAAACAAATATACAAAGAAAGTTTTGTTTTGTCCAAAGGACTCTCTGATCTTTCTGAATAAGTTGTAGCCATGAGCTAAAATAACAAACTTGAGAGTTGTAATCCAAAAAAGATGTAAGAAGTCTAAGTAAACAAGTGGTTGTGTTAAAACAAAGAATGTATACAACCTTGTCTGAGTGTCAACAGAGTTTGGGTTCTCAGAAGAAGCAGAATGACAAATTAAGTGAATATATATTAGAAGGAATGAAAGAACTATAGAAACTTTCTATGAATCCTCAAAAATGTCAGATTAAAACAAGCCAAAAAAGAGCCTGATGTATGAGAGTTGGTAAAGGCAGTGCATATTTTGGGAAAAGAGCAAAGTGAACTGGTTCTTCAACTCAGACAACAAAAGAAAAGTCAGTTTCCAAACTAAGATGAATTGGTATTTGAAGTTTAATAACAAAAGAGAAGTCATTTTCAAAAACCAAGATGATATTATGTCATCTGGACATCATAGTGAGAAAAAAAAAATAAACCAAGAGTGATAACTTTCTAATGACAATATTTTTTATGTGAAGATAAAATGTCAGAATGTGCGAACTGAAAGTCAATTACTAAAGACACAACTCCTAGAAAATGAGACTAAAAGATATTTGCACACATCTTGCCATAAAAGTGATGTGGCACCTTCCCTAAAGCAAACACAGGAATTATTATTCCAAATTATACAACAAAAGAAATCTGAAAGTGTAAATGAAAGTAAATAGCAGCTGCAAATTAAGAATTTAAAAAGCCTATATGAAAAGATAATCAAAAAAGTAGCATTAAGTTAATTAAATACACTTAGGCAGCATATACAATAGCAAGAAGTAAAAATACAGAATGAATAAATGCCTTGCTGTTGTGACAGAGGAAGAGAAAATAAAATTGAACAGTATTCTACTTGAGCAAACCATTAAATTCAAAAATTTAAGGCTGAGAATAAAATACGTTTTTGAAAGAATTACGTAAATTAAAACAATATAAACTTAACCTCTGCGATAACAGACACACGAAGTGAGCAACATTTCCCAAGGAGGATGGACATATGCTTACTAAACTTCTGAAAAAAGGGGGGTGACTAGTAAAGTCAATGGCAAAGACATTATTGGCTGATGGCCATAGAAACAGCTGAAAAGAATTGTGCCAGATGCCAGACTGATGAGCCATTTATTACAGTGGAACAAGCAGGTATAAAAACAGAAGTGTAGAAACAGTCTAAGAAGCTTACAATATTCAGAGAGTCTCAATTATATTTTATGCAGAATTTCTCATGGAAATCTAAAATCAGAGACTTACCAAATGCATCTGATGTAACTCTGCTCTGCGCCTGATCTGAGCTATACATAAAGAGATCTACAGACATCAAAGTGTAAACATGAAAAGGATTAATCTAGAAAGAACATTTGTAATCGTTATACCCCTGTGTAACAAGGAGTGGAAATTATTTCTGTAAAAAGAAAGTTAGCAAGTAATCCAGTGACTGAGATGCAGTTTATGAGTAAAAATGGTAAAGGAAAGGACCAGCATGATACAATGGAAACTGCGTTTCCAAGCAAGGAAGTGGAAAATATAGCCAAATGTACAGCAACTCTGGAAGCCTGGAAATGTTATGCTCCAGAGAAGACAGTGTCACATTAAATTGTGAGTTGTAGAAAGAAAATGCAAAGCTTCATTATAATATAGAAAAAAGAAACCTAAATAGCAGAAACCTTGTGGTTGGATTAAAATCAGTCCAGTCACAAAGAAACACTGCTCTCCATCTGATGACCAAAGCATGATATACAGGGTTTGTGATATTGGGCATAATATCTAGGATGAGACTTACCATGACATTTTAAAGTATCTTGAGTTGAAAAATCCTAACAAATCTAAATCCTGATAAGTAACTCAGACACCTGGATATATCAGGCTGCACTTTCTTTGACAGAGAAAATCATATGTTTATACATTGCTCTTTTACTAGGCAAAGGATTCATTGCAAACATAGAATGGAGCAGAGTATAGTATGTATTAATCTACCAGCATCAGTGCAAGAAAAACTTTGCCAAAGCTCACAGTAAAGATTTGCCACTGCACCAAATGATGAAACTAACAGACAGAAAGCCAAATTATTGTAAGAGAAGCAAGCCTAATAATGACATCCTTAACATCTGAAGCTTCACTTAACTGACCACTAAAACTCACGAGAAACTAGCAAATAAATAAAGTGACAGATCAATCATCACCTGCAAACGAAAGCAATACATTAGCTAATTAGAGAAATGCACATCCAAATAAGAGAAAGGTATCCATGTTGAAAAAGGCGCATTCACAAATGAAAAAAAAATACAATGAAATGACCAGGGTTAAACAACTATTTGCTCAGTTTAGAGGTTTATTCTAAACTAAATAAGTAAATAAATCAATTAATCAATCAAATACATTCTGTTATCAAAAGATGCATTGACCAAAGTGAAGAATTGGGAAGAAACTTTAAAAGACGATATTACACAGGGACCTTGCATAAAACTGTGAGGAATTACAAATCCCTCAATCCTCCTGTAACAGAGGCACATGTGATATATGCCAAAGATGCCTTAGGACGTCAAGTGTTTCAGCTCCTTGGCTTCTAAATGTCCATGACTTTTTTTACTTTTTAAGTATTTATGGTTACATTCAGGCCAGTAATGCCAAACCCCACTAGCTGCAGAAACGCATATTTTGACCCTTTTAATGACAATCAGCACAGCATAAGTAAATAGTTTGACTATGCTTCAGATACATAGGGTCTTTAAACCCAGCTGATGCCTATAAAGATTACGTTGCCTTCATAATTTCCCAACTAACATCCAAACCAAAAGGTAAAACAGTCACAAAGGCAAACCACTCAGTAAAAACTGCAAGAAACCCCAAGCAAGATAGAGTTTTCACTGTGTGATACCTTAAACAGGCACCATAATCTTTATGTCCACACCGTGGCATAAAAAAATACACTAAAAAGGGAGGTGGAGGGAGGGAGCAGCTACTACTGCAGTGATCATTCGAATATCTTCTGTTATGGTGAACTTGCTTACACAGTTACACTATGTTCATCATATTCATCACTGCTGCATTAACCTTAGCTATATGGGTGGAAACAGAACAGTCCAGGAGCAAGTGGAGAATGGTGTGAGCAATGCTTGATCTGGACCTAGAGAATAAATCAAGTTTATAAAGCTTTGTAAAAGTATGTACAGAGGGCTAAGATACAGCCTCTAGAGTACTTCTAGAATCCAACCCTTTCCATAAAGCCATAGATGAAGCCAATGGCCAGCTAGAGGGGGACCTTGTCCCATTTTGGAATAGTTTTGTTATGCTGATTATAACAAAAGGTAATAGCCTTCAACAAACAATTGAAAATAGTCTGCTTTGACACAGGTTGTTCTTTCTTTTTAACTTCAGAGGAAATGAAAAATTGATCCAGAGCTCTGAAATATTAAGTTCTGTCAAGATAGTACCTGAGTGGTCTGTGGATATCCAAAGTATGGAGAATCCTTTATCCTCATTTTCAGGCTCAGAAAACAAACAGTGAGATGGATAGTTTGGCTTAAGGTAAACTGGGCTACCACTTTAGGCATAAAAGAAACATTAGTTCTCAAAGAAACCTCGACCTTGGGGAAAATAAGTTAGGGTTGACACACCATAAGAGCTTGCAATTCAGATACTCTTCTTGCTAATGTCAGAGCAATCCATAAAACTGCTTTCCATGTGAAGAATCTCATGTTAAACAGGTTAGCTGGTTCAAATGGAGCAAGTGCTAGCTTCTCTAACATTTAATTAAGATCCCAAGGAGGGGGCCACCTGTTTTTGTGCAGACATCTTGGAAAAAAAAAAACTTTCAAAATGTTTTGACATGAGACTGCATCAAAATAGGAGGGTAAATGGGCAGACATGCTGAAATGGCCAAAAAATGAACTTTGACAGAGGAATAAGAAATGCCACATGATAGTAACGTATACAAATACTGAAAGAACAGAGAACAACTACCGATAAATGAGCACTGATTATGTTGTTGATACCAACTTGAAAACATTATCCATTTACTAATATATGATTTTCTAGTAGCGGATTTTCTTGTCTCCATTAGTACCTGCTGCACAAAAAGAGGTGACCCAAGGGAATTAAGACTCAACATCCAGGCAGTCTATTTTCAGTTGATTGATGTTGGGGTGTATTTAACACCCCTGTTCTTATATGAGTAGGTCTAATTTGTGAGGAAGCTTCTGGGAAACAAACCTGGCTATTTCCAAGACAAGGGAGAAATATGGTTGCCTGGGCCAGAAGGGAGTAACCACAAACATCTTGGGGAATTCTTCTGAATCTTTAGAAGTACCCTGGATATTTGTAAAGAGTGTGGAAAAGCATACAGCAACATTCCTATCCATGGAACAGAAAAGAAAAGAAGACATCTGTCTTCAGGCATTCTTACATGGAGTCTGGTGCAGAATCTTGCCAGTTGATTGTTCACTAAGGAGGCAAAGAGGTCTACATCAGGAACTTCCCACAGATGGATTAAGTCTTGGAAGACCCCAGATTTAGTTTCCATTCATGCGGGTCTGCCCTAGTCCTGCTCAGCTTGTCTGCAACACAACATTCTTCTGATATAATGTAGCATGCCTATAGAGTGAGATTGGGCTGTGAAGCTATACAACAAGCTTACATGACTAGTCTGCAAGGAGGGTACAACCTGGATCCCCCATGCTTGTTGGTAGACCACATGACTGTGATATGGTCTGTAATAATTTGAAGAGGTTCTAAGGATCAATGATGAATCAGTGAGTTGAATGTCTTGACCAGGGCAAGGATGTTTTTAATACGTAATGTGATTGCATCTGCCTTGGTGTCCCACACACCTTGCACTTTTATCTTTCCCTTTACTGCTCCACAAGCAAAGTCTGAGGTATCTGTGGTGACTGACTGCTTCGAAACTGGGGCAGAGAAGGGCAGACCTGGATTTAATGATATCTGTTGTCTCCACCAAATGATTTCTCTTCTGACAATCCTTAGCACTTGAAACTGAGAAGACAAAGAGTGTTGTTGCTGGGACTAAATATACTTCCGATACCACTGTATCTTTCTCATGTGGAGTCATGTCAGGGGTATCATGAGAATCATACATGTCTCAAGACCCAAAATCCCTAGGTATTCCCTCACAGTGACTGAAGTTTGAGTGGACAGTCTTAGAAATAGATCTAGTTATAGATATATTTTTCTTGTATAAGAAAAACTGTTTGAACTGAGGTGTCTGGTTGTCATCCCAAGAACACAATCCTATGTGAAGGACTCAAGAATGCCAGCTTGTGAAAGAGATCTGTCAGCCAAGAGAGAGAGAGAGAGAGAGAAAGATACCTGACACTTTGAATAAGTCTCTGGAAAGATAAGCAAGCTGTCTAAATATGGAACAAACGGATACCCTGTAGCTATAACTGGAGCTGGACACTTTGTGTACACTCTTGGTGCAGTGGATAGTCCTAAGGGCAAGACATAGACCTGATAATGTGAGCTGGACATACAAAATCTTAGAAACATCTGAAGTCTGGATTATAGGGATGTGATGCTAACCATCATTTTAGTCTAGTGTTGCCAGGAAACTTGAAAATGGAAGAAGAAGTAATAGGGTGTATGAAGTGACTTCATTTTGAATTTGTGCATTATCACAAATAGGTTTCGGAAAGAAAAATCCAGAACTGATCTCTAAGCATTTTCTTTCTTTTCTACTAGGAACATCCACAAATAAAAGCCTTTCCATACTTGGGAAGGAAGAACAGGCTCCATCACACTTTAGGACAGCATTTGATAAAGGACCTGTAGAAACAAAATGAGTCTGATCTAGAGGATGAGGAATGACACCGCAGAAAGGAGGAATATCTTCCCACTTCCATCAGTAACATTGGTGAATGATCTTCAGAGCCCATTGGTCTGAAACTATCTGTTGCCAAAGAGAAAAATGGAGATGCAGACTTTCTGGAATAAAAAAGGCCAAGATGGAAGGGAGTACAAGATCTCTTGAAGAGTTTTTCAGAGTTGTTGGACTGTCCTTGGTTTTGGGTGGTCCATGTGTTCTTTTTGGTGCTGCCCTGTCATTTTTCTTAAATATCTGCTTACCTGAATTTTATTGAGACTGTTTATTTTGTCTTTTGACAACAATGGATGAGATGTTAGAGAATCCCTTACAAACTTTAGAAAAAAAAGAGGAATGAAACATCTTAGAGATTTCCTAGATCAGCTGGCCCTTTTCATCACACTTTTTGATTATCTGCAGGAGAGGAACCAAAAAGTAAATCTCTAACCAAAGGAGAATTTAAAATCTAATTGTTAACATCATCTGAGAGGTTTTGAGAATCCAGCTATAAAAACCTCCTCAAAACAACACCAGTGAATTCATAAATTCCAATGCCCTGGATCAACTAATCCATAGTCCCACCAGGGGCTCCAATATCCTAGACCTGGTCATTACCAACATGGAAAATCGATGCTCCACACCTATGGTCACCCCCTCGTTAGTCAGGTCTGACCATAAACTAATCACCCTTAACATCCACATCCCACCCCCTCCCCCAGTAAGGAAACCTCCATAAAAAACTTCTCCAAAGCTAACTTCATGCTACTCAAGTCAGAAGTGACAAACTTCATGACACCCATGCAGATGGGAACTGAAAGTTCCACTGCTGAATCCTACACTAAGGCACTGTACGAGCACATCCACTCATGCATGAATCGTGCCATCCCAAATAGAACCAAGATGTTCTCATCCAAAAAAGGAAGCCAATCTGGTGGTCCCCTGCCATAAACAAACTTTACAACAAAAGGAAGAAACTGTTGCAGAAAAAAGAAAAATCCCAGGATGCAAAAAACTCCCTTACCAGCCTCAGTACGAAACTGACATCCCTCATAAAATCCTCCAAAGCTAGTTATGAAAATAAAATTGCCAAAGATTCCAAAGACAACCACAAGGCATTCTATAACTATGTCAAGAATCTAAATGGCAATGCTCATATCTGCTCTGAGCTAAAACAGAATGGCATTAAATATACTTATCCCAAGGATATTGCCAATATCACTGCCAACATCACCCCCCTCTCACCCCCTAAATGGCCCATCTCAATACAGGTAAAAAATGCACTCTCCAAAGCTAAGAATACAGCATCCATGGGACCAGATGACATCCCGGGCTGTGTACTACATGAACTACAATATGAACTGGCACCTCACCTAAGTGTCATGTTAAATCATAGCCTCACCTCAGGTTTCGTGTCCAGTGAGTGGTGCAGAGCTACAGTTATCCCACTCCACAAGGGGGGATCCACCTTGGATCCCAGAAACTACTGTCCCATCAGTCTGACAAGGCTTATCTGCAAGGCCATGGAACGTATTATCATATAACCTATAAACAAAGACATTTGGCAACCTTCAAACACTGGGCCCTACCCAGTTTGGGTTCGTGAAGAGCCGATTTTGTCTCCTAAACCTGATTGACTACTTCAAATCAGTCTCCAGAGCCATGAACAGGGGTAAGGTGGTCCACACAGCCTATCTAGACCTTGCCAAGGCCTTTGACACCATCCCCCACTCTGGAATCATAGATAAACTTACTAAGCTGGGCATTAATCCCTACATCACCCAATGGGTTGCTAACTGGCTTACTGATAGAACCCACACTGTAAAAGTAGCCAACTCCAAATCCAGCTCCAAACAAGTGACAAGTGGAGTACCTCAGGGTTCAGTCCTTGGACCACTCTTGTTTGGCATCTACTTCTCTGAAGTACAGGCCAACACTAAGGGACTCTGGCTAACAAAGTTCGCAGATGACTGCAAACTGGGAGCCATTATTGAATCCCCAAATGATGTGGATACTCTACAAAAGGGCCTTACAGAAACAGATGCTTGGTGCCAGAGCCATGTGCTCAATCTCAATGCCATGAAATGTATAGTTATTCCCTTTGGAAATAAACATGTATCCATGAATTAACATATAGGTGGCAGTACACTAAACACTGAAAGTGTGATAAGAGACTTAGGGACACAGGTGGACAGTGGTCTCACCTTCGATAACCACATCACAACAAACTCAGGAAATCCTTCTATGAGGCACACCTCATCACTAAGGGCTTTTCATCCAGAAAAAAGGAGGTCATTGTCCCACTGTACTCATCCCTCATTAGACCCATTATAGAATACAATGCCCCATTTGGTATGTACCTCTCAAGACATCCGCAACAACTGGAAAGGCCGCAGAAATAACTCACTAAAAGAATCACAGGCTTAAAGCAGATGCCCTATGCTGACCGCCTTAAAAAACTCCAGCTATACTCTGTTGCATATCGTCTACTCAGAGGTGATCTCTGCTTAACATACAAGGCCATGTCAAACCCAGAGCTGTTGGACATGCTACACTTAAAGAAATCCCAATCTAAACCTTGTCATCACAATAAACAAAACATGCTGGAGGGATAGGTTCCTGACCCAGAGACTCCCTAGACTCTGGAATAGATTGCCCATACATGTCAAGCAGAGTGCCTCTTTGGCCCTCTTCAAAAGGAACCTTGACGATTGGATGGGAGAAAGGAAATTCACCCCAGGGATCACATCAGTCGCCCTGCTAGACAGGGGTCCAGGGAAGTAAATAGTGTGGGAAGAAATAGCCAGGGAATTGTTATGGCTAGGCTTGTATAGGCCCTAGGGCTGATAGCCTAGTACCAACCTATGAACCCTAGCCCTGGAAGAAGTATCAACTGAGGCATACATACTTCGTAAGCAATGAGTAGTGACTTGTGCAATTAAAAAAAAAATTATTTGTTATTTAAAGTAGATTTTTCCTCGCAAGAAGAAACTACAAATAAAAGATTTCTCATACTTTCACAATTAGTCAGAAGAAACTTTAACATATGAGCCTGAAAATTCAAAATTCTAAAAATCAAAGTAGCTGAAGTGTACATTTTTCCCATTCATATCAATAATTTTCTCATCCTTATCAGAAAGTGTTTGATTGGCATTAACTAAATACTTAGCAGCAGCTGGATCAACTAAAACTCTAGCCGATGGGTCAGGTTTGGGAATAGTATATAAAAGCTTAAAAGACTGAGGAAATTTAAACATACTATCTGCATTTTTAGGGGCAGTTGGTTAAATATCAGGAAAACTGCAGGCAGAAACACACATCCTCTAAAGCAGACAAAACTGAAAGAATGGGTGTGGGTTCTGGCAATGCCTTCTGTAATAACTCACAGTCCTTTTGAGGGACTGAAGACCCTCAGTGTTCTCCTCTGAAAACACTGGCAAATTCTAGCAATAATCTCAGATAAGGAACACCCCCCACAGGTAGAAATAAAAAATGAGCTCTCCTCTGAATCTGAATCAGAAATTCAGGGAAAATCTGTATCTTGTCCTGTTATCCCCCCTGTTGAGATTCAGAATCTTGAATCTGTTCAGGAAAAGAGGTATCCTTTATTTTACCAGAAACAACTTTTAAAAGAAGGATTAGTAGCCTGAATTAAATTATGAGTCAGACACAGTAAACTACTCATGTCTAATGAAATTTGAGGTGGAGTAGATACAGGTTTGGTTTTCTGCTTCTTTTTGACAGGAACAATGGGACTAACTATTTTATTAATGGAAACACCAGCATCCCCAGAGACTGGCACAGCATTCTGACACAATAGAGATACTTTCCCCATTCCCTCCCCAAGTACAACAACAGTGGCTCTCCTTTGCCCACTGAGGGACCTCAAAAGCTGCAGATGGTGTGGCTAACCCTGGTCCATAGTGATTACAGGTGATACACCAGAGGGTCATGGGGAAAAAGATGAGATCAGGTACAAGAAATGACAACAGCAGAGTCACCCACCTGTGCCTGAGGCTAATTGCTACCCTGCTTTGGTTAAAAAATGTCTGTTTGATTATGTTTTCTTTTTGCGTCTGGAAGAAGGACTGACCATGGGACTGGTAGCTTGCTCCATGCTCAAGTTGAAAATTGTGCCTCTTTCCCAGGAAGACAAGAAGCAAATGCTAGCAAAAACTAAAGTCACTTTTTTTCTCAGAAAAATACAGAAAAAAAAACATTTTAAAACACTTTGCCATTCCCAGAAAAGTAAAATAAACACAAATTCTCAACAGAAAAAAATGGTTTTCAGTTACCTTAAACAATTTTTAAACTTACTTGAAAAAGAAGCACATACAATACAGTCTCACAACAGTTTATTAAAACACAAAACTTCTACCTTTAAAATACCTATCATGAAGAGGAAAATGATAAAACCAAACAATTATATGAAAATAGAAGGTTTATCCCCAAACGGAACTTGTATAGCTAGCAAAGAAACAGCAGAAGCTGATCGTTGATCCTTGAAAAGCGTAGAGGAGCGTACTCTTCAGCGGCACTAAAGCTCTGAAGGACTTGGCACCCAAACTTGTCTTTTAATCAGCTCTGCTTAATCTGCCTGACAATTTGGGTGACTGGAATGTACCCTGAAACTTTGGAAGCTTGCTAGCAGGATATAATATGTGTAGCTAAGGCTACTGCAGCAGTGATCAATATGATGAACATCTGGTTTTACATAATTTGTTCTATTCACTTCCAGAGAAATTATGTGCTATATTAACGGTACGTTATGAAAAGTAGTTTATAAAATGAAGTGTGTTTCTAATTTTGACTGAAATTTAGATGGCTTTGTGTCTGTGTAAACAGCAGCTGTTTATTCAAAAATAACTAAATGATGTAACCCATCTGGCCACGGAGACAAAATCTTGCACTGAATTCTTTTTTAGCTAGACTGATTCCTTCTGTTTCTGAAATATTTAAAGAAAACATATTGGATCACATGGAGAAAGAAACTCATAATAAAGATCATATCGGGTTTCCAGGGACATGATTCCATTGTAGAGAATGTAAATAAGTATATATTAGTTATAATTTGATGAACAATGCATTGCCAAGAACAATCTAAAACATGCACAGTTGGAGTATAAGTATTAATTCAGCAGATTTGTTTATATCATCATCTCAGAATCTCTTTGTCCAGCCAACCTGTTTTTGTATGATATAATTTACTCAAATTGGCTTCTATTATGCATAAGAGTTGCATAATGAAAGAAAATCCTGTAGAGCTAATAATAGGTTAACCATGTGACCACCTAATAGCTCAGCAAACTCTGGGTCAGTTTCCATCTGAAAGATTTCCTCGTGGTGCCTACATCTTTCCTGGTCCAATCTGATTTTCTACCATATCCAAAGACATGCTAACAAATCTGACAGATTAAATGGTTATTTAGTCATAGGTATATGCACAGTGCACACACACACATATATATATATATATATATATATATATATATATATATATATATATATATGTGTGTGTGTGTGTGCGTGTGTGTACATGCATATCTTTTTATAGCCTGTTAAGCTGCACATGATTTCATCTGTGTCTTACATTCATTGCTTAATGTGATAGGCTCCAATTCCTTCATAGTCCTGAATAGGTTTTAAGTGGATGTTGAAAACTTACACAGTAAAGGACTCTCATTTCTTCCCATTATTTCAAAGACTCTGCAATGCTGTGTGTTTAGAGGTTATGGTAAGGGTGTGGTAAGGAGATAGATTTTGTGTTTTGTGCATATGAGTGTGTGTGTGTGTGTGTGTGTGTGTGTGTGTGTGTGTGTGTGTGTGTGTGTGTGTGCGTGTGTGTGTGTGTGTGTGTGTGTGTGTGTGTGTGTCTGCACACAGGTATGTGGTAATTGTCCAAGCTATTTTGTGCAATGGTAGTATAACGTAAAGGCTTTTTTTAAGGTAAGGTGGACAGTCATGTATGGGGCAGGAGCAGGGTTCAGATTTATGCTAGGAAAAGCATGTATTACAAAGGTGGAGCAGGGAGGTCTGCTAATCTTAACCAAACTGCTAAACCTAACCATGCACTTTATCATAAAAAAAATAAAACTTTTCATAACACTACCTTATGCAAACCAATGTAACCCCCTAGCTATAATATTCTTTGACTAGATAGAAGTAAAAAAAAAAGGGTGGAGGAGTAGCTATACTCTACTCTAAACACCCCCCCCTCTCAACAGCTATCCCTGATTTTTGCCCTGCCGAAATGCTTATAGTAACATGTAACCTAAATCAACACAAAAAACTTATCCATACTCAAGTAGTTTCTTTCTTGCATTTCTTGTTTGTCTATATCCATTTTTATATCCAATCCTTATGAAACCATCATTTGGGGGATATAAATATTGACTCAAACCTTATTAATACTGCCACCATTAGCTACTCTATAATCCTTTATGGCTTTACCTAGCTGATCACCTCATCCATACATGGACAAAAAATTCTCAGAATGGCTCGGTCATCGACTGGATATTAGTATCCAACCCCCAGTGCTATCATAACCCTTCGACCCTACAAAACTCCCTTAGTGTCCACCCCCCTACCTCAGTAGTAAAACACTGTCCCAGTCTTAACAAGAGCCACCAATATAGAGAGCCTCATAATCTAAAAAACTACAACTGTGTCACCCTAAACAAATTACTGTCCACTGTAAACCGGTCATTCCTACACACATTACCCCTTGATGAGGCTGTCCAAAGCTTCAACAGTATAATCCTAGAAACCCTAAACACCCTGGGTCCCATTAGAAAAATCAGGCTAAAATGTAATTATGCACCATGGCTAAATCAGGCAACTTGATCACTTATGAACAACAGAGACAGTGCTTATAGAGCATGAAAAAAAAAAAAGAAAGAAGCAGGTCCTACTGGACAAAAAAAAATTTTATAAAAAAAATCTCTGAGCAACCCACATTCCAACACAAAGAAATTCTGTCACTCAGTAAACAAATTACTATCCACAGAGAACCCCTCTTCACCAAAACTCTTCCCTAGCAAACTTTCTAGTGAAACTGCAATTCTATTTAACAACTTTTTCATTAAAACTACAGAAAAGCTTACAAAACCAGAAACTCTCAATATTAAGACTCCATCTCCCACCTCATCTCTTCCCTTGTTCTCCCTAGCACCTGTAGCAACTTCCTTCATCAGATCACTTCTTAACAACTCAAACCCTGTTCCCCATCATCCGACAACCTTCCTCCATTATTTCTCAAACATGCAGCCAGATCTGTAGCATGCCCTATATATAAACTTATCAACAGATCCATCCAAGAAAATACAGTACCAGATATCTAGAAAAAAATCTTCATAATACCCCTCCACAATAGAGGACATTCTGCAGAACCCTCAAATTACAGGCCTATTGCCATATTGTCCCCCTTATCCAAGATACTGGAAAAATGTATAGACAAATACTAAACCACCTCTTACAGGCAAACCTAAATAACCCACACGGCACAGTTTCTCACCCTTGCACAGTACTACCCCTGTCCTCCAATCTTTTGCACACAACATTCCCCAAGCCAGAGATAATAATAAATGCATATCAGCTCTGTTCAATGACATATTCAAAGCATTTGATACTGTTTCCCATCCCATCCTCCTAATCAAACTTTCCAACTTATAACTCTCTACTTCCACTATCTCCAGGTTTAACAGGTACCTCTCAAACAGATATCAGTCCATCAGATGGCAAACATCCTTCTCCCTGTTCCATCTTGTTAAGACTGGGGTTCCGCAGAGCTGTAACCTTGGCCCCATGCTTTTTAATATATTTGAAAATAACCTCAATATCTGCTGTCTCCACTCTACCTTAATTCTTTATGCAGACGATTCCACAATTATTAACACCTTTAACAATATACAAAATCTCCACACTGTTACTCAACAATCTCTGCATCTAGTAGAATTGGCACCTCACCTGTGTGCCCTGTTCAATCACAGTCTCACCTCAAGCTTGGTCCCTACTGAATGGTGCACTGCTACAGTCATCCCTCTCCACAAAGGAGGAGTGACTACAGATGCTGGGTACTATCGCCCCATTAGCCTGGCAAGTCTGATATGCAAAGTTATGGAACATATCATCATGGACCTAATAAACAAGGATATAGGGAATGTCCAAACTCTGGATCCCACACAGTTTGGTTTTGTGAATGGTAGCTCATGCCTGCTCAACTTGGTCAACTTCTTTGAGGCAGTCACGAGAGCTGTGGATTAAGGCAAGGTGGTTCATTCAGCCTGCGTTGATCTGGCCAAGGCCTTTGATATCATTCCCCACTCAGGAATCATAGAAAAACTCACTAAGCTTGGCATCAACCCCTATATCACTAGATGGGTTGCAAACTGGCTCACAGACAGAACCCACAATGTGAAAGTAGCTGACTCCAACTCAGACTGCCAACCAGTCACAAGTGGATTCCCACAGGGATTGGTTCTGGGTCCTCTCCTGTTTGACATCAACTTCTCAGAAGTCCAGGCCAACATGAAGGGTCTCTGGCTGACAAAGTTCACAGACAATTGCAAGTTGGGAGCCATTATTAACTCCCCAAGTGATGTTGACATCCCACAGAAAGGCCTCACTGAGATCAACGACTGGTGTCAAAACCACGGCCTTAAGCTCAATGCCAAAAAAAAGTGTTGTCATCCCTTTGGGAAAAACCCAGTTCCCATGAATTACTACATCGATGGTAGTCCACTGACCACAGAAGATGTTATAAGAGATCTGGGAAAACAGATTGACAGTAACCTCTCTTTGACCACCACATTGCCACTGTGGTCAGAAAGCCCTTCTTTGTGGCACATCTCATTACTAAGAGTTTTGCATCCAGGAAGAAAGAGGTCATTGTCTCCTGCTACTCTTCCCTCTTTAGGCTAATCATCAAGTGCAATGCCCCATTTGGCATGTATCTCACTAGACACCTGAAACAACTGGAGAGGCAACAACAATACCTCACAAAGAGGATCCTAGGCCTTAAACACTTGTCCTATATGGACAGAATCAAAAGAATCCAACTATTATCTGTCTCATATCGCCTACTTAGAGGCAATCTCTGCTTGACTTACAAAGCCATGTCGGACCAAATGCTACATCTAAAGAAATCCTAATCCCTCCACACCACATTCTCCAGAAACCTCAACCTCATTACTACAATCAAAAGAACGTGCTAGAGGGACAGGTTCATAACCCAGGGACTGCCCATACTACGAAATAGACTTCCTGTACATGTCAAACAGAGCACCTAATTGGCCCTCTTCAAGAGAAATCTTGATGAGGGGATCACTCCAGTGGCTCTACCTGACAGAGGCAAAAGGAACTAAGGTCGGGTAGCATGATGCCAGGGTAATCCTATAGTCTAGGCTTGTAAATGCTCCAGGGCCATTAGCCTAGTACACACCTATGAACCTATGAACCTATGAACAATGGTTAACTGAAAACAACCTGCTTCTCAACCTCAAAAAGACCAAGTTTCTCCTTTTCCTTTCAAAAAACCTCAATCCAGCAAAAGAAAACTTCAACATCTCATCTTTCGATAATGCAATCATTGCAGCCATATCAAACACCAAATTGACTGGCATTACTACAGGCGACCAATTAAAATCTGACCTACATATCTTAAACTGTATCAAAAAGTCCAGTCAAAAACTAGGACTTCTATAACGCAACAACAAATATATACCTGACAAAGCTAGACCTATACTGGTTCAAATATTTATTCTTCCATCCCTGCTGTATGTTGCTCCCGTACTTACTAACCTCCAAAATAATCTCTTAACCAAACTGGAAACCACCTATGGCAAGATAAGTCATTATTTATCCCTAAAAGCTTAAGATGGCCCAAGATCCCCCACATGCTTCAAATATCACAACTACACATTGTGCATAGCATCCTAAATAGCCCCAACTCCTGCCCAGCCCTTATATCCATAATTACACTCTACACAGCCACTCTTGAACTCAGAAGTAGACAGCAAAACCTACTTCAGGTGACCAATCCAAACAAAAATATTGGAAACATACTTTACAGTGATTCAATTGCATACTCATGGAACAAACTTCCATCGTCCCTTTGCTCCACTACCAAAAGTGGCGAATTCAAAAAGCAACTAAAAATTCATTTCCAACATGCATGGATCTGTACTTGTCAGGAAATAACCTAATGGATTTTTCTTCTTTTCTCAATTAGCATATCTGAATGGTATCTGCTATCTAAACTGTCTACGCATATTATTACTTTCTCTGCGGTTAGTACCTATGCTATTAAATGCATCTTTGTTGTATGATGTTATGATGTTATTCTGAATTGTATATTACATATTTTTTTTATTTTAAACATTGCTATATTCCTAGTATATAACTTAACGCTTACCAAATTTCTCTAACATATTTCTACTGCATTCTCAAAATACCATACTTTTGCCTTGTAAATATTCATGTTATATACTTCTCTTCCTCTGTTTTTGTACTGTTAAGTATTTTACATCTTGAATTATTAGTTTTTTTCTTATTTTTTAATTACTTTCCTAGAGCTTTTCTCCTCGCATATCTGCTGAAAACGGGCTCTCTTGGCCCATTTGGACTAACCTGGTTAACAAATGTAAAAATAAAATAAATAAATAAATGTGTAGTAGTGTTATGGTTAATACATTGGAAAAAGACATTTATTTCCTTTTTCAGTGTACCAGATTTCAATAATGTGTGTTTTCAATATTATGAATGGTTGACATGTTTTTAATTAATGTTATGTGTGTTGATTAAACATATTGACCATTCATAATATAATCATATCTGTGTATATATATATATATATATATATATATATATATATATATATATATATATATATACAAATGCCATTCATTCATTCATTGGAGGGCTGATTTCATGGAATATCCTGAACTGTATCTTAATTAATCAAAGCAAGAGGATATCAAAATTATTACATTATTTTATGTGTGATACCACAGTGCAGCAGAGACAGAGACTACTCCCTTTCTCTGCTTTTTGTGTGATATCAGAGTTAGTATATATAAAATGCAGGGATGTGGTTTACCTAGCATAACTGTTTTATTTATTTATTTATTTATTTTTAGTAGCACGTTGATCACTGTGTGTTTGTGGGGTTTAATTATTTCTGTTCAATTGCTGTTGCAGTCCATGAATGTGGGATTTAATAGTTTCACTTTGCAACATTGCATGGTGTGTGGATTTGAATGATTCTTGAGTGTCAGTGTATATTTTGAACAACAGTGATAAAATGTGATGGGCTGTGTGTGCAATTATTGAGGTGAATTTAATAAACCCCACATGGCTCACTAAAATGCGGTAGCCCACTGATTTGTATTCTGCTACATAAACCCAGTAAACATCGTGGCATGCTAATTACAGCATAAGCAGCTGAATTGTGTGCTAATCAGCCAATCCAAGATGGAGGAGCTATTCAACAAGCTATAAAGCAATCATGTATATTCAGTGTAGGCTTTGCCCTCAAATTCAAAAACCTATTAGAATGCAACCATGAAAACTACTTTACACAGGGGCGTGGCCAAGGATGAACACAGGATAGCAGCAGATTTCTTCAGCTCCACCAATTTCATTACATTGACAGGAATTAATTACTTAAAAAATTAATTTTTGAAGTAATTTTCTTTCTAAATATGTTTGTTTTATATAGTTCTTGAACTATATCTAAAAAAGAAAGGAAATCTTAATAATATTCCTGTCAGAAATTACTTTGGAAATTTTCCTGTCAGTTTATCAGTCTGAAATGAGTTCCAGTAAGACAAATTCTCAAGACTCCAGCATCAAGAAAGAACTTCAGTCTCTGATAATTATAGTCCAGCAACTTACTGCTAAGATGGATAAAATGGATACTAAAATAGACACTTTCATAGAAAAAACTACAAAACAAATAGACTTGTTACATATGGACCTGCAACAACAGAAGATCCAGATGACAGGCATAGAAGAAGCTGTGAATGACATGGAAAATAGAATACAAGAAGAGGAAATCAACATTGAGTTTCTGCTGAAACAAAATACACATTTACAAACAAAGCTGGATGACCTGGAAAATAGATCTAGGCAATAACATTAGGATTTTTGGACTGCCAGAAAATATTGAAGGTAAAAATAATAATTCGTTTTAAACCAACATGGCTCCCTAAAACTTTAGATTTACCAGAAGCATTCTCTTTTGGTATCGAAAGAGCACATAGATCTAAAGCTAATACTAACTCTAACAAAAACTATCCTAGATCAGTTATAGTTAGATTTCTATCATCTTTTGATAAAGAGATGGTTCTTAAATCTGCTTGGGCTAAAGCTCCTGTTAAGATTAATGAAACAACTGTGCGTTTTGACAATGACTATTCTTCCATGGTATTAGCTAAAAGAAAAGTTTTTCTGCCACTAATAAGGGAGCTTAAAAAAGCACAATTTAAAATATACCTTCTGTTTCCTGCCAAGCTTAAAATCTTCCTTCCTGATGGTCCTAAAATTTTCGATGACTTAGACTCTGCTTTACTGTTTATCAAAAAAAATAAGATTTTGGAAAAAATAGAAGAAATGGAATGGGCTAATCCTTCCTTAAAGAGACTGGCAGCTGAAACTTCGTGGAAGACTTCAGAGAAGAAGAAGAGACTAAAAAACAAATGATTTGTAATATGTTTTTTTTTTCTCTCTCTCATCATTTTATTTTATTATTAATCTTTTTAAATATAGTTCCTGCATTTCCAAGAAGCAACAAATATTTTGAAAAAGATTTAATCAAAGTTATTCTCTGTGTGCAAAGAAATGTTTTGTTTCATAACTAGTCAAAATATCTGGAGATTTAATGGCAAGCTGTGATTTAACTTGTTTCTCTTTCTGAAGAGGAAAAATAAGGTCAGTAATTTGATACATTTTTTTTTCCTTTAAAAGTTCAAATGCTATTCCTAATTATACTTTCTTGATTACACTGCTTATGCTTGTTTGTAAATAATCTGTCATGCTTTAACCAATAATAATTAGAACTAAATAATAGTAAATAATATGTTTTATTTTTAACTCTATTAATATAAACAGTAAGTAACATTCTATTGTATATACTTCTTACAGCTTTCTCTTACATTTTTTTTATTTCTGCCTTAA
This sequence comes from Protopterus annectens, assembly GCF_019279795.1. NCBI lineage: Eukaryota > Metazoa > Chordata > Ceratodontiformes > Protopteridae > Protopterus > Protopterus annectens. The sequence continues at coordinate 1,543,601,411 of NC_056735.1, forward strand.
ACCCTTTTACTTTCTACTCTCTTTTCTTTTCTTTATTAATATATAGAAATGCTTTTGATCATATAGACACAGTAAATAATAAGATTTGCATAGGAGTTGAGTTGGGACAAAAATGTTGAGTTTTGTTACTTATTAATAATTTTGGGCTTGATTTCACTTACATAGAGTCTGTAATAACCTGTAGAATGCATTGTGAAGGTTTTGTCATGTTTAGATGCATTTACACTGCTAAATGAATGTTTGTCACTAGTTTTAATAAGTTTCCCGCCAAAATGTTAAGAGAGACAATCTGGGATGTGGGCTGTCTCATGCACAGTGTCCATGAGCTACTTCAAAAGCTTCAACTCTCAGAATTCTCACAGAGAAGCTGAAAGCAGCTGGTCTCACCTTTGACCTAGATATCACACTGACACATCACAGATACAGGAATAGCAGATTAATAATATGTGTTAAAAACCTATGTCCCAAACATATACATTACTATAACTCATTTAAATTCATCTGATTGACAAGCATAAATAATTTTATAACTCTATACTGGAAGAAATTGTCATGTGATATATTTTAAAGCAGTAGTATAGCATGTTTGTAAAATCTGGTTACTAAAATGTGTTTGCTGTGCATTATTTTGTATAAAGCAGACAGATTTATTGAAGGGACAGCAATGTAAGATGGTGTTCAGTAAAGATACAACTCAGTGAGATCAGATATATATATATATATATATATGTATGTGTGTGTGTGTGTGTGTGTGTGTGTGTGTGTGTGTGTGTGTGTGTTTGTGTGTATGTGTGTGTGTGTGTGTGTGTGTGTGTGTGTGTGTGTGTGTGTGTGTGTGTGTGTGTGTGTGTGTGTGTGTGCGTGTGTATGTGTGTGCGTGTGTGTGTGTGTATGTGTGTGTGTGTGTATGCATGTGTATATATATATATATATATATATATATATATATATATATATATATGTATATGTGTGTGTATGTATGTATATATATGTATATATATATATATATGTGTGTGTGTGTGTGTGTGTGTGTATGTGTGTGTATGTAGATATGTATATAAATGTTTCTGAGAATCTGCTTAACTATGAAGTATGATTTATAACAATTTCTATGAATACAATATTTTATTCTATTGGCAATAATGAGTTTGAGTAAATGCTCATATACAAGCAATTCAAGGTTTTTTTGGAAGCTGTTAACTGTATTTACATGACAGAAAATAGATGCATCCTAATATATGTAATGTCTGAATCATATTAGCCAAAGTTTTTGATTTAAATGAATGTTAGAACTTATTTTTCTCTCCTCTTGATTTCTAACATCAAGATTATTTGAATGCTATTTGCATACAAGTGTTTTATATTACATGGATGTATATAGTAGTATGAACAGTTTTAAAAAAAAAAAAAAAAAAAAAAAAAAAGGTTTATTTTAGTTTATATAATGCTGTTTTACCAAATGTGTAGTCTTGTCTTGCTAGATAATTGAATTGAAAACTGTTAACTTCAGTTAAATATAACTAGTATTAAATTGATAAGGTGGTAGCTGACGTACTGCTGCTTAGGGTAGGGGCTAACTTGAGTGGTAAATACTACTCTAAGTTGGAGTTTACAACTCAGGCTGGATGCAAGGTTTAATCCTTACATTATTTTCACTTGTTCATTGTTATTTGTATATAGTTTTGACATCCACAATATATTTTGTACATTCATTGTCACTACAAACAAAATTGAATCCTATACGAAATCCCATAAGAGATTCAATAAATACAGCTATATTTAAAGGTACACCTAAAGGAGGAGATGTAACATTACTTATCTTGTTATTTGTTATTTTGATCATAAGATTCTTAAGTTTTAAAAATGCCAAATGACATCTTTAAAAGGAATTTCTTTAAACATTAATGGATTGAATAATCCATGTAAAAGGGCAAGCCTAATAAGATACATTAATTTACATAAGGCCAACTTAGTCTTCCTACAAGAAACCCATCTCTTGAAAAAAGATATTGATAAACTAGCCACAAACAAATATACAGTATTGGTTAGTTCAGAGCACACTCAGAAAAAAAGAGGAGTGGCTATTTTATGGAATAAAAGTATGCCCATTCCTAAAACCATTAAGTCTTATCAGGATGACAAAGGAATGTTTTGTATGGTTACAATACAAATGAATGGGAATACTTACACTTTAATTAATGTATATTGGATACCTGGAATTGGCATTAATACAGTGAAACATCATCTTGATAAGATCATATCATTCTCTATAGGAGATATTATTTTAGCTGGTGACTTTAATTGTATACTACATGAAAGTGATACTACCACTATAGGAAAGAGAAGAATTACATCTAATGCAAAACATTTAAAGGATTTTGCTAATTCTTATCATTTGAATGATATTAATAATCAGATAGATTCAAAATCATTACCATACACCTTTTTTTCTAACAGATACAAAACTTATTCAAAAATAGATTTCTAACCAGATGGTAACAGATTTAATTAATTCCAAAATCATTTCATGTCCTATATCTGATCATAATTCAATTGTTTTGAATTCATGATAAAAATACTCATAATGTTCAGATCAAAAGGATACCAGCATACTTAACTCAACTAAAAGACTATAAAGAATATATACTTTCAGAAGTAAAACATTTTTTAGACATAAATAACACTCCTGAAGTCTCCATTGTTTATGTTTGGGATGCCTTAAAATCATATCTATATGGACAAAGTATCAGATGGTATAATAATAAAAGGAAATCTTGGGATAAGGAATTGTTAGATATTCAAAGTAAATTAGACTCTTATAAACATAATAATAAAGAAAATATTATGGACAAGAAAGTTATTGAAGAAATAAACAAACTAAATGAGAAATACAAAGAAATTTTAACTCATAAAGTTAAAATAACTTTAGAGAAATACAAGTTTTTGTCTTATTCAATAAGCCCCAAATACTTACATAGACTTAAAAATAAAACAAAAGGTTGAATAAACAAAACCATATCAAAGAAATCTTTTCTCTAAGGAAAAGAAGAATGTTTCTAGTATACCAGAAATACTAGATGAATTTAGAAATCACTTTCACAAAATTAACCATAATAATATTAACATGGAACCTAAAGATAAAATAAAGGAGTTTATAACCACAAATATGAATAAAAAGCTTAATAAACAACAGATTAAACTATTGGACAAGAGTATTTCATATACAGAAGTTATTACACAAATAAATAAGCTTAAATCAAACAAAGCACTGGGTAATGATGGTATTATACCAGAGATATATAAAATCCTTTCTAAAAATACATATTCATTAATACATAAGCTTTTCATTTTGGCCCAAACTGAGTTAATAACCCCCCCCATCTTGGCAATATACATTTATTTCGCCAATTTTAAAACCTAATAAAGATCCAACTAGATGTTCTTCATATCGGCCCATCTCATTACTTAATGTTGATTATAAAATGTTTATGAATATCTTTGCTGATAGATTGAAGACAATCATTCCCGGCATTATAGATATAGATCAGACAGGCTTCATTGTAAATAGAAATACTTTTGATAATATAAGAAGAACTTTAACATTAATAGATTTTGCAAATAGGAAAAAGAAAGATTTAACACTTATTAGTCTTGATATAAGTTCAGCATTTGATTCAGTAAGTTGGGACTATCTGTTCACCTTAATGAAGTGCACAAACTTCTCGGATGCATTTGTAAATCTAATTGAACATTTATACAAAGGAACGTTGGCTTATATTAAGGTAGGAACATATGTTTCACAAAAATACCCATTCTTAAAGGTACAAAACAAGGATGTCCACTTTCTCCACTATTATTCACTTTAGTAATGGAGCCTTGGGCTAATTTGATCAGAAACAGTACTGACATAGAGGGTTTTGAAATAGATGAAAATACAACATCCAAAATTCAACTTTTTGCAGATGATGTTCTAATTACATCAGCAGGATCTAATTCTTCTATACAGTCTCTATTTGATAACATGATGAATTTTAAAAGTATTTCTGGTTTAATATTCAATGAAGAAAAACTAAAATACTACCTATATATACACGAAAAAATATTCTCATTAGTGATTTTACTAAATATGTACCCAATTCAGGTCAGATAACTTATTTAGGTATAATACTATCTAAAGATATTAAATCTATTATATATAATAATTATAATACCTGTTTTCTTAATATACAAAATCTTTTAATACCTGGAATAATATGTTTTTTACTATGGAGGAGAGACTTACAATTATTAAAATGATAATATTCCCCAAGATTTTATACTTAATACAATCAATAATACTTCCACCTACAAAAATAATTATCAAGAAACTGAACACACTAATGTTAAATTTCTTATGGGCACCTAATAGACCTAGGATTGCATTAAAGAAACATACTAATAGCTGGTCTCAGGGGGTATTTCATTTCCAGACTTTAATTTATATACTATCTCTTCTATTGTAAAAGTTATTACTTTATTAATAGATCAGTCATATGTCACAAAATGGAAAGATTATTGGGAGCTAATTAGTATACACTTCATGAAAATCTCCTTAACACATAAAAATATGATTGTAAATAACTCCATGTTATGGTTACTAAAGGAATTTTGTACTTCACCTATTACACCTAAACATATGGTTTGTTACCCATTAAATATTATTATTAGTTATCGTAACTTTATATTCATGCACCCTAAGTATAGGGAATGGAATTTTATTGTATTTCCTATAATGTATACTCAGGGTATGCTTTTGTCATCTACTTCTGAAGGAACTCATTTAGCTATAGATAATGATCTAAAGTACTGGTATCAGTTGATATCTGATAATAAAGTTAAAAATCTAGATTTCTTAAAACAAGAATTTGATCTAAGAGAAACTTGCTGGTTAGAGGTTCAGACCTTTAGACAACATCTCATTAATAAAATAGATTTAATGTCTATAACTGTTAAAGAATCTATTCCAACACTGATTGATTACTTGATATTAAATTTACAACATAAAGTTTCTGATAAAGGTAAACTTTCATACATACATAAAGTTATCAGACAAGAAACTTTTTACAGTGTAGATTCATACTGGAATTATTTCACTTCTATTAATGGGGACCCACCAAATCAACAAGATAAACAATATATATTGGAATCTGCTTATAGAACTACGTCTTCCATTGTCTGGAGACTTTATACATGGAAATTTTTACATAGATCTTTTTATACACCTTTGATGATTAATAAAATAAATAATAAAGATAATCTATGTAAGAGATGTAATGTAGAAATTAATGCTGACTGGGCTCATATGTTTTATGACTGTATAAAATTGAAAGAATACTGGAAGTCAATTAATGAATTTTTGCAGGCTCTTTTTACAGCTAATTTCATTATTTCTAAATCTCTTATATTATTCAACACACCTGTACCTCAAAGTGTTAAAAAGGTTAAGCTTCCCTTGTTATGGTCTATTCTAGCAGTGGCTAGGAAAATAATAACTAGAAATTGGATTTCAGATACACCTCCTTTTGGCTAAGATCAAGTGTAGTATCTGTTCTTATCAATGAATTTAAAAATGTTATGAATATAGTGTGCCATATGGAAATAAACACAATTAGGACTAGAATAAACAGAAAAACATCTTATTTTATTGTATGGGATAATTTACAAAATTTGTTAAAAAAATTTTAATTTCAATAGCATGGTATTTTAGTTTAATTAATTGATCTGATTGTAGTGGATGTCTTTGTAAATACTTTAGTTGTTTTGTTGAATATTATAATAATACCTATTTTTAATTACTTGTATAACATTGTTATGATATTTCTCTTATATGTTAAAACAATAAACCTGTTTTGAAAAAAAAAAACTACTTTACACAGAACGAATGTTAGGGGCTGCAGTTGCTCTTCTGCATATGTACATGCAACAGGCCCAACTCTATGCTGCTGCTGCTAAAATAGACTCAGCGAAGAAGGAGAAGGGTGTTTAGACTATAACTTTTCAATGTTCTGCATGAGATGGAAATAGTAGAGTGCTACAGGATGGGTAGAGACATACTATAGAAACTCTGCAACCTCTGCTGTCTTCAACTGAGACCAAGAGTAAACTGAGGGGAACCAATACCTGTGGAAACCAAGGTATGTGCAACACTTAGAATTAACAGGAACCTTCCAGAGACCAACAGGGGATATGTTGGGGTGTCACAGGCAGTAGAATCCAGGATCCTACACCAGTTCCTGATTGCTATGCTACACCCTGCCAGTGACAATATATATTTTCTGTGTACACATGAGGACAGAGCTTCAACTATGCAAGATTTCAACCCCATAGAACACTTCCCTGAAGTCTTGGGTGCTATAAACTACGAGATCGAAGCACCAGCCTTGGAACAAGGAAGGGTGTACATAAACAGAAAGGTCTTCCACTCCATTAACTAGGTCATGTGTAACTTTGAAAGAATTATCCTGAAAATTTGTGCTGTCAACCCCAGCAATTACCATGACTTCCATATTTTGCACAACTCTCAGCTCTACCAGTGGTTTTCCAGGCAAGGATATTCCATAAGGCCATGTACTGGGGGATTCAGGGGATGCACTTGGACCATGACTGATTACGCCCATCAGAAACGGACACCCACCCATGGAGGGACACCATAATGAGGTAAATGCTCAAACAAGAAATATCATAGATCATGTGTTTTGACTGCCAAATTCAAGGTTGCAGTACCTATATGCATCAGGAGGACCCTGCAGTACGATCCCAGTACTTGTGCTGAAATTTTCACTGTCTGTGCTATCGTACAGAATATTATCCTGAGAAAACAGCTGCAAAAGGATCACCAAGAGGAAGGGGCATGCATTCCACCACCACTGGCAAGGTCACCACAGCCATATGCAGTTGAGGCCTCAGAGGGGTGACCACCAACTGCTGGGGTGTAGGTAGACCTAGGTGTGCACAGTATGCTCTTGCTGTGGTCAAGAGGCAAATGTTAGCACACATGCTCACCACCTATAGGGTACATTTATTCTATGCACATACATAGAGAAAAAACTGATGCTAGGCAATGCTCACAACCTGTACTTATCCATGTAATGGCTGTGTACTGCTAGCATCATGCAAAGTCTGTTCCTAATTGAAACAGTTGTAACTGCATGACTATCAAGGTAAGGGTTGAATGTGGAACAGGAAAATAAATGCGTAAGAACAGAAATGAATGTCAGAAACTTGCATAGTGATACTTGCAAATTCACCTATTTAGAAGGTGTGTGAGTTGTCCAGCAATGACATCGATATCTCAGTATCTCACTACTACCATTTACAAATAAATCATGCAAAAAAACCCAAACAATTCTGGAATTCTATTAACTCTCTTCTTAAGCCTGGAACAACAAACAACCCCTGCCCTGATACTGGCAAATCTGACCAAGAAATTGCCAAGCTATTCAACACTTTCTTCACCTCTTCTATTGCTGAGCTAACCAAAACCTTCCCCAACAACATCCCCCCACCCCCCTCTGCCCAAGTTTCCACATCCTCACCTCCCTCTCCCCCTATCTTTGAACTTAAACCTTTATCCACCCACTTTATAAAAAAACTTCTCTCCAAACTCAAACCTTGCACCAATGTCCCTGACAACATCCCCTCCTCCTTAAAAATTGCCTCAGACAGTATCGCTCTCCCTATTAGCATCCTGATAAGTAGATCTCTTCTCGAGTCTTATGTACCCAAACTATGGCACTCTGCTTTTATTCTGCCACTCCACAAAGGTGGCAAAAACTGTAACTTCTGCCCCATAGCCATCCTCTCTCCTATCTCAAAAATTCTAGAAAAAAGCATCCACCTGCAGCTCATGCCATTCCTAACCAAACACCAGCTGCTCTCTCCTACCCAACATGGTTTCCACCATGGACATAATACCAACACAGCCCTTCTCTCCTTTTTACACTCTGTCAATTCAGCTCGAGACTCTGGTAACTTAGTTTCATCTGTTCTCTTAGATCTATCTAAAGCTTTCGATACCATCTCCCACTCCCATCTACTAAACCATCTATCTAACCTCAACATCTTCCCAAAAACTCTATCCTGGTTTTCCAGCTACCTTTCTGACAGGTCCCAAGCCATGAAATGGGGCCAAGCCTCCTCCAGCTTCCTTCCTTCCCCCACAGGAGTTCCCCAAGGCTCCATACTTGGCCCTCTGCTATTTAACATCTTCATTAATGATTTCCACAAAGCCATTCCCAATACCAAAATTGTCCAATATGCAGACGACTCAACTGTGATCTGCTCTGCTTCCAGCTTTAAAGAACTCCAATCTCTAACTCAAACCACCTTCGCAACCACTGAAAAATGGATGCAACAAAAACACCTCTCACTTAACACTAACAAAACTAAGATTCTTCTTTTCACCCACTCAAAATCCACCACCACCGAAAAAAATTAATTTTAAATTTCTTGCCTTAACAACTCCATCATTAACACCGTTCCCTCCGCTAAACTCCTAGGGGTCACAATCGATGAACACTTAAAATTCAATACCCATATCCAACTTAACATCAAGAAAACCCATATAAAACTTGGCCTACTGTACAGAAATAATAAATTCCTCTCCCCCTCCACTCGACATACCTTGGCCACTACATATCTCCTCCCATCTCTTCTATATGGTGCCCTTCTGCTTACGAATCTATATTCTACCCTAACCTCCAAACTGGAAGTATGCTACAATAAAATTTCCAAATTCGCCACCAAGGCAAATTCCCTCTCATCACTGCACATCCCTACAAACTCTAAATTGGCTCGAACTCCCCAATCAACTAGACTTCCTCCAAATTGTCTCAGCCCACAAATTAATCTTTCAAGCCACCCTCTGCCCAGCACTATCCAATATTCTCCTACCTTACACCCCCCCAGACTCCTTAGATCTTCTAACCAAAACCTTATTTCCGTCCATAAACCCAAATGCCCAGCCAGTCAGCTTTTACTATCCTTTTCCCTTGCTAAAAAATAGAATGCCCTTCCCTCTACCCTGAGGACCTGTGACAACCTACACTTCTTCAAAACATAACTCCTCTCCTACCTGCATGCTCACTGAAAATGTAACTGCTCACTTCACTCTATACCTCCCAAGCTCCCCTCCTCCTTCTCGCCTGGCTAACCTTCATACCTTTCCAAATTTCTCTCATAGTCATACATTTCTAACATAACTAACAACTTCTCCCAACCCTATGCGTATTGCCTATCATCCTCCCAGACACTCTCTTTAATGTCCAAGTTGCTTAATTGAAGGACTACCTACTTGAATGCATTCTATCTTCTTCTTCTTCTTCCGGCTTTTTCCCGGTTAGGGGTCGCCACAGCGGATCACCTTGTCCACACATTGATTGGCAGTGGAGTTTTACGGTGTCGAGTTGCCAGCCCGGCGCCCAACCTTCCACAGAAGGCGCACTCACATGCACACCTAGGGCCAATTTAGAGTGTCCAATCCACCTGCAGCATGTCTTTGGGATGTGGGAGGAAACCGGAGCACCCGGAGGAAACCCACGCAACCACAGGGAGGACATGCAGACTCCGCACAGAAGGCACCCCAGCCGGGGATCGAACCAGACAACCTCTTGCTGTGAGGCGGCAATGCTAACCACTGCACCACCGTGGCCGCCCCTTGAATGCATTCTATCTACTGTCTGAAAATTCAACCCTTTGTATGTAAATCAAAATTATCTTTGTATTTTATTTGTACTTTTAATTGTTTGATCATTATGTCTTGTAACATTGTATTATGGAGCTTTACTCCCCGGGCCTCCACTGAAAATGGGCTCTTCAGCCCAGTGGACCTCCCCGGTCACCAAACTGGAATAAATAAATAAATAAATAAATAAATAAATAAATAATGTGGCAGCACTGACTTATCTCAATAGATTTCTGTTATTTATCAGTTAATAGATTTCATGCATCAAAAATACACACAACACAAAAACATTCCAAAGTCTCTAATTATTCTTACATTCTCATAAATGGAGCAATAAACCACATTGATACATCAATGATTTCAATATGTTAATCACAAAAGTAAAAAGGCTGTAAGAAAGCAGTACAATTTTCAAAACAGCATCACCAATACATGTATACTATGCACTCAGTCAGCTATGTACCATGTGCATCAGAAAAATAAATATGTACCCCTGATTTCAAAAGACAAAAACAAGGTGATGGCTCAGTTATCATCATTTACACTAGGTGCTGTTGTTGGGTGGGGGTGGGGGGTCAGGAGGTCAAGGCTGACACACAAGTAGTGTGTTTGTGTGAGTAAGAAAGACAGGCAGGCAGAAATACAGCTAATTATCAAATGGCCAATGAGACAGAGTGACCTGCAAGCCTCACAAATGCCTCATCTACTTGTTAAATGTGTTTATCTGTATGGGCACTTGATGTGAAATCTGTGTGTGAGTGTCTGCAAGAACACAGCTAAGATCTATGCTAGCTCTATGTCATGTTGGACAGGTATGAGTCATGCATGGTAAAGGTATAAGTTCATCGTCATCTCCACCCATCAGTGCCTATAGTCAGATGTTTCGGTGCTACCCAAATGTAAGCAATGTCTGCTGGATGAGCTCTTCTCACAGCTATGCCCAGATCCACAACCCTCTGGCCTACCACATCTGGGTGTGGACACCACAGACACTGACAGAGGAGTGGAAGAAGTGCCACTATGGGTGTTGGACTGGGCACAGACATGTTGGCTAACAATAGATGATGATGCTGACCTACAGCCATGTGGATGCCGTTCCCCTCTCAGCAGATGTTCCATCACAGATACTACCTATTCCATCATGTCATTCATCCAATCCATTGAATCAGCCACATGGTTGAGGCAGCCATGCACATCATACTGTGCCACATCTAGAGCCCTAAGCATGTGCACCCTCCTCCAAGCACCCCTACCAACCCTCCTGTATGGCACCTCACCCACACTTTGGCTACAACCAGAGTCAACTGGCAGTGAAGCCAAAGTAACTGCACTACCCTAATCAAATGTGTCACCATCAACCTGTCCAGTATCTGCGGGCTCATTGTAATGGGTATGTGTAGGTATACTGACTGTGTCTGAAGAAGTACAGGGGATGGGTGAGTCACAATCTCAGTGTCAGATTCAATCTCTGCACCCCCCCTGACTGCACCTCTGTTTGACCCCATCATCATCAGATCCTGCAAATACTCCATCAAGTGGTATGAATCCTACACATCCACTGTTAGGATCACCTATGATAATACGCAACAAACACAGTAACTAAATTACTACTCCATTAAATATTAAATCAACTTATATGATAAAATAGCACTGGTCACACAATCACAGATGATACAGTAATATCGACACTCATTACACCTTCTTCACACATACAGATAATGTATATATCTAATGAGTGGTCATTAATAAGCAAATAAAGATTTGCTTACCATGTGTAAATGTCTCCATACCTTACAGGGAGGATGGTCCTGGAAAAAATGAAACAAGAAAAGGAAAGCAATTAACCATCACAATGGGGATAACACAGGGAGACAGTAAATACACAATTGTCTATATGTCCTGTAAGAAATATCTGGAACTGAAACATGGCTGGAACATCCACCCACACCTATGTATACTGGACAACTGTATTGTATAACTCTATTAACTTATCAATGGGCACAGAAAAAAATTCCCAGGAAGTATTAGTCAAATTATATATATTAGTATACAGGCAAATATAAAATTTGTCATATCTAAGCTTACTTGAAAGTAGCTCCAGGAATACACTAGTCCTCCCAGCCACAGCAACACTGACATCAAGCACATGGTGTGCATTTTCCACTGAGCTGTCTGGATCTCTGACAGTGGATGGGAACTCTTTATTCAGTGTCGGGGGGGGCTCGGTAGCAGGACCATCTGTCATAACTAGCTATTCATGGGCAACTGCAACTGTTCTCCTCTGGGATGATGAAATCATATCAGTGGCCCAATGATGTACCTGATCATAATTCCTGTTGCAGCATCCTAGTGCATTGTCATTGTTCACTAACTGGCTCCAAATCTGCATTCTCACAGCCGTATTCCTATGTCTTGTCTGAAGCAGAAAAAGCTCCATGGCACCTGAAAGCCTGACTTATCTCTTCATTTTCAGAGTCACTGAAAGGGGTTTTATGTGGGTTTGTATGCTTGGTGCCATAATCCTATGTGACATAAAACAGAGAAGGATAAAACACATAAATATTGTATAACTAATGTCTTGCTTACATGCACATTTGTCAACATTAAGCACTGGAAACACACTTTTCATTTAGAAATACTGAAGGCTATGTGGTTGTCCCACTTCCCTCTCACACACAAACCAAAGTTTGTCTAAACCAAGGTATACCACTTAAATATTGTATTATGATTTGTACTGAAATATTAGGATGTCTACATATTTTCAAAAGAAAAGCACCTGAAACACACTTTTCTTTTTGCAACACACAAAAGTAGGTGGCTGCTCCAGCCCCAAAACAACAAATGAAGGTTTTATTTATTTATTTATTTATTGACATTTGTTAACCGTGTTGGTCCAACTGGGTTAGTGGCCCATTTTCAGTGGAGATCTGAGGAGAAAAGCTCCAAAAAAAAAAAATACTATGCAGAAGTTTAACAACCGATAAATAAAAAGTATTAACAAGAGATCATTTTAATTTACAAAGATAAGACACATTGAAGCTTGAAACAAAGGCACCATATTTGTACAGAGTAACAAAAATATTTACATGATTATAGCAAGAGTTTTTACAGTGTATTTGATTTAGTTAGTTTATGTACCCATAATGGAGTACATTGGAAGTAGAGGGAGTGTTAGAAAATAGGATGAGAAAGGAGGGTAATGGGACTTGGGGCTTGACAGGGGCAGAGTTTACAGTTAAGTAGATGACGTTTGATGTTTTTCTTTAAAGTGAGATGGGTGCAAGGTAGTACGTATCTCTAGTGGGAGTTTATTCCAAGCATTGGCAATGGAGTGTTTGTAAAGGAGTTTACCTACTGCTTTTTTGGGTTGGTAGATGTCAAGTAATTGCTGATTAGAGGTACGAAGAGTCTGAGGTGGAGAATAGATTGAGATGAGTGATGAGAGAGCAGGACAGGATGCTGGTTTGTATATGATGGAGTGTAGAATTTGGAATTGTCTTAGTAGTAGTAGATGGGGGAATTCAAGCCACTGGAGAGAGTTAAGAGCCAGACAGTGATGTGAGTTATATGGAGAGTTAGTGACAAATCTGGCTATCTTGTGTTAAGTTTATTGTAAAGTTTTCAGGGTTGTAGTTTGGATGTTGGTGAATACTGGTGCAACATATAGAAGGGAGGGGAGGAGCATAGCTTGATCAAGGACTAGTCTAGAACTTGTGGTCAGAAATTTTTCGTTGAGATACAGGAGACCAAGCTTTTGATGTGTCTTTTTTATACATTGCAACAGGTGTAGGTTAAATGTGAGTTCATCATCTATGATGACACCTAGGAATTTTGAATGGGATTCTGGTTGGATTATAGTGTTGTTGGAGGATGTGATAGTAAAGGTAGATTTGTGATAAGTGAGTGATCAAGGAAGGAAAATTGAGAGTTTAGCTTGTTTGGGTTAAGGATGAGTAAATTATTGGATAACCATTGTTCTGTGGAAAGAAGGTTCTTACAAAACAAGAAATACCATAGAATTCATTGTATATATGCTTTCCACACAATTATCAGGATGTGTGCACATTTCCAACAGAAAAATCAATTTATGATTTGTAATCAGTTCTCACTGTAACCACCACTCTCATGGAGGTGGTACTGGACCATGTCAGAAGCATAACATCTGTGCCAGTGGTACATACATTACATTTCTTTCCAATAGCATAGAATAGTGTGAAATCAAACTACAAAAATGCTGGTAATGAATGTTTATAACCTGTCTATGAAGTATAAGAAATACATGCAGATTAAGGTTCCTTTGTCCCCTGGACATATAAACAGATTTGTAACATTTTGCAAATCCTAGAATGTGCTTGAATAATACAAGCATACCTTAGCCAGATTAGTAGCCTACTCTACAGATAAATCATCTTCAAAGGAATATCAAATTTCTGTTTTGTACAAATACACAAATCTTCATACCTTCAAGTTTCCTAGCTACATGGTCACCTTTTTATAGTATAGATTCAGCCCTCTGAGCACGGTGAAGATGCAAATGAGGTGTGAACTAATTAGAATTGCTGAATACCAAGATTTTGACTTTGTGTAGCAGATGTAAACATGATGTAGACTCTACACCATTGTTAGGTGCTAATGGCTTACACATGTGAATGATTAGTGTGAGAGAGAAGGAAAACACAACAGCAATTCAGACAACCTTCAATGCAGTGGGTGTGTCAGTGGGGATACACATCCAAAGTGTTAAACTAACTTTAGCAAGGTTTAAATGAAACACAACATTATACATTTATAATTTTGTGCTGATAAATGTTTGTCACTGTCATGTATTTTTATCATACAGCTAAAGGAGAATGATATACAGTGCCCTATAGACTCATGTCTGAGGTTATAGCAAAGATAAGGAAAGAATGAACACAATAAAAAGAGAAGGCAGAGCTGCATTTGTGCAAACATATTCATAAATGATTGTGTGATTACTCATTTTACTAAATATGTAAGCCACACATGTAGAACCAACTGAAAATCTACAAGTGTATGTGCTGTTAATATTATAGAGGCAATGTGAATGGCTTGTATGCACATGAATTGATTGCTGCTGCAAAGTTGTGTCTGTTTAAAAGAAAGATAATAGACTCCGACTAGGTTTGCAATTTCATTAGTATGATAGTTCAAATCCAGGGATGTGTAATTCTTTAACGTGTAAATGCTTTTTTCCCCTCTATTATTAATATTTGAGTAACACACAGTTTTGAACACAAATGGTAAAATGCATAAATATTTGAAAATTAATGTCAGTTGTCTTAAGAAGATCAGTTATGCTTAGCAGCATAGTGCAGTGGCCAGCACACTGGATACTAATGACAGCACAAATTACATCTGTGAATAAAATGTATATATAGCACACCTGGTAAAGACACTGAGGCACACAATACATAACATAGGTAGCCCTCGGTTCCTGTCCCACATTATTATTTTACTAAGTGATTATGAACATTTTTTACAAAAATTATGTATATTAGCTTTCGCCTGTAATGTTTGCGCATCGCTTACCTGTTCGCAAAGAGGATTCACTGCTGCAGACAAAAAAGAAACAATTTTACTTGCAAAAATGAAACACTGTTACTTCTTTTGCCTTCCGTCTTGCCAACATATTAAATTGAATTGCACAGTGTTCAGCAATCTGGACTGCACTGAGTGTACAAAATATACCTATCACCTACTTTTCTCTGTAGCACCAGGTGTAAGTTCACAGCTACAGCACAGGTGACCCAGGGTTCTAATCCAAGTGTACCCCATTTTTTTATAAATGGTGTTCCACTGTAAGTTGTCAAAATAACAGTATAAAGATAATTATACATGACAATAACTATGTATAGCAGGTTGATTGAGCATTCACATGATATCATATGAATTATAAGTGCAACTGGGGGTATCATGATAATTATGGTTCTGTAATTATTTTTTTTTTCTGCCCTGGAATGGACTTCATACTTTACTGACAGTCATATACACAACTCACATAACAGAAGTATAGATGTAAAATACAAGAATGTATTGTGTGATCTTACCCAGAACTACAAAATATGTTCTGAAATTAATAAAGTATATGCATTTCCAGTATATTGTCACACATTACTCCTGCATCACAACTGAGAATGCATAAACCAGTACCTTGTCGTGTCACACACATACATGGTTAATTGAAGTGTAGCACCACTCATTTTTTAATGTGTGTATATATTATTAATGACCAAACTTGCAAAACACTTCTTCTGTGACAATGAGGAAAAAACACCTATGTGGAAATATATGTATTCTCTATTTTAATTAGGCTTGAATCTCACAATGTACAAATTACTTTTATCAGTGTGCAAGGCCCTACAAAACATGTGTCAAATCATAAAACGGATCCCCCTAATTCAGATCTTAAAAGTCAAGTCATTTAACATATCAGTGTTGCAACTGGACAAACTTTTGTCAGGTACAGCAGCAAACAAGCTATATATTAATGCCAAATGTCACAGTATCCTTCTTATTTCATAAACTGCCTTCCTGTCTGTTTGCTGATGTTGCTTGCAGCTTAACATTGAGCAAATACAGTTTGCATGGTAGTGTGGGTTTATGCACTGGTAATAAAATGCAATATCACAAATTGACGGGAAAGCACTGTTATTGTTGTTGGATTACCTATGCAGACATGATAGGAGCTGGGAAGGATGGCACCTAATTCAGGGCTCAAAGATGGGATGTGGAGGAGTCAAGAATATTCGTTGCACTCCTTGTAAAGAGATACATAGGCTGCTGCAGAGAGACTATACTTGGTCTTCGTATAGTCTGAGGCTTGATGTAGTCTAGCCAAAGCTGTCTCCAGTGCAGCTGGCATACCATGCACTGGGAAGCAATGTGCACACCATTATAATGACCTAAAATGGTGCACACAAGCATGACTCAACCAGTGGCTGGATGAGTTTAGGACTGCTAACATCTCCCTGTTGTGTAAGTGAACCGATAAAGCAACATTAACTTATATAAAAAGTTGTAGGTAGCCAAGACTGGTACGCATAATACTTTCATGTTTCTTTTTCTCCTTCTTTATTTTTCAGCTGCTCAGGAGATTTCTGTGAACAGGGTGGCACATGCTGAACGATTAGAAAGACTCAGAGAAGAAACGCGTATGTATGCAGCAAAAATGAATGTGTTTTTTTTTTTAATTATTGCTTTTCCATACATTACTAACAGCTTAAACATGCATATCTTAACTGTAAAAGCAAGCCAGCATGTTTTATTCTGTAGCTCAAGGAAATTGTAGGAAGCAAGTGTAACAGTGTATTCATATTTGGTGGATTCAATTCCCACAAGTATTAAATATATTCTAATTATAAAAAAAAATATCATTATTTAATATTCCTTTCATCAAAACTGTCATAAATAACATACGGTAAACATAACCTTCATTATGTTTAAAAGTATATATGCAATATATGCATTTTGCAAGGATTATTTGTTATAATTTACAATCCTATTTTTGAGCTTGAAAGATCTATAGCTAATATAATATAAAGAATGTATGTCACATATAATTGTTCTAATAATTTTTTTCTCTCAATCCATCCCTTATCTTTCTTTTTTTGTATGTGTGAGTATACCATTCTGGTATCATACTTTTCTGTTAACAAAAATGATTTTCAGCACAAGGAGGTAGGTCAGCTGCTGTGTCTCAGCCTGCAAACCCTCCACCGGTTGCCTCACCAGCAACCAGTACATCTGGGATGTAACCTAGCAGTACTGCCTCTGCAGCCCTGGCAATACCTTGGCTATCAACATTAGGTAGCATTGCCCCAACAGGTGGTGCATTGGTACCTTCTGGGAGCATTTGTGAAGGTGGATATTACATCACCCACCAGCAGCTGCCAGGGCTGGTGCATGACTTATTAGAATGTAGCATTGTTGCACGTCTCAGCCATCTGAAGAAGTTGCTTGTGGGAATGCAGAAAAAAAAAATCAAACCTCAAGCAATCCAAAAGGAAGATAAGGAAGGGGACAATGTTGACAGTTCTGAGGGGGAGGACTAGAATCTCACTGTTCCCACACTTGACAAGCATGTGACTCCAATGTCCCCTACCTATCCCCAATCATGGTGCCTTCCAATATTTTGTGTCCATCGCCATCCCTGTGTCTGTCTTGTTTGTCCTGTTTGACTACACCTGCTTCTTCATTTATCCCACCTACCTGACCCTAACATTCCTACATCCCTTCCCCAACATCCTTCTCTTTTTGAAATAAAAAAAAAAAACTGGGCACCTACCCCCTCCCAAAAAAAAATTGTCCCATACATAGCTCTCCAGTTTGTACATATATCTTCTCGACAAACTTGATTCAGTCTGATTGGCTACACAGCATGATTGCATTGTTGTCACCCATCTGTGTTGTGGTGACAGTCCAAATTCAACCAATTTTCTATCCATGTTCACATTACACAGTTAAAGAAGTAGATAGCTATGGTTCTTTTCCTCCTGTATATTCTTGTATTGCTTACCTTTTGCTTTCCCCTTGCTTGCCCCATTTCACCACTTTCTTATCTACCCCATTTTCACAACTTTAATCTGGTCAACAATTAGAATCACACACCACACACATGGCAGAATTGCCCCCTAATAAAGCCTTCACTTTTTGTACTCTGCATTTGCTTGGAGTTTGACATTACACACCAATGCCGAGCAATGGTGAATGGCACTTCATGTCCTATGGCAAAAACTGGTAGGTTTTTGCCATCATCTGCACTAATCTGGTTATCTCTTTGCAATGCTGCTTAAACTCACTGCACTGTGGAATGCAGAGTTAAAGCAGAGTGAAGGTAGTACTTTGAAACATTTACTCTGACAGTTATTAGACTGCTGAATGTAGAAAAATGCTAATTCCTATGTGGAGTGTTGATATAAATCATTTGATCGATGGTTTATCTTTTATACATTAGTTTAAAGTGTTCTATTCCAGATGCATTTCTCATCATTTCTTATGTGTATATGTATATTACATATTTGATCACACACATATTAAACATTTCTCCTGGTATCTATCCCATCCTTCCAAATAATCATTTAATGTCATGTGCAAACTGTCGAAATGTGACAAAGCATAAAGCACACACTCTTCAGTAAAATGGCCAGACACAAATATTTAGCATTATTGGCTGTCGAACCCTCTCCTTCTCATTTTTATAAAGCTGGACAACTACTAAAATGGCATTTTAACTGAGGTCTGCAAAATTGGTAATAGTTGTACAACTGTCCAGAGGTAGACATTAATGGTAAAAATTGTGGAAAACACACACATGTTTCACTGTAGTCATTGCTTCTCACATTTGCAGGAATTTTCACATTTACTTATGTAATGCTATCCTGACACCATGTGTAAAAAAATTTAAATGAGCTGGATTCAAACGCTGTTTGATTTGCGCTCTGAACATGAGCTCATTGCTCTTATACCTGCTGCTACAGGAAAAGATGGGCAACAGGTCTATTTTTTACACTTAGTACTGTTGAAAGGGCTGAAGCTCATGCCTCTCAACATAGCCAGTTTGGAGAAGGAGGGTGAACTAATAGAAATATTACTATTTTCCCATTTAGCAGAGAACTGTGTTTGCTTGTCTCTTAAATCCGTGCAAATAGAAAAGGCAATAGCAGCAGTTCTTAATGTCAGTAAAGTTATGACACAACAATTCCAATATAAACTAGAGTATGAACACCATAGCATCTACCAGCTACTTTTCCCATAGCATATATGCATACCTACTTCTCAAACTTAAATTATATTCATTAAAGGTGAATCTCCCATGTGAAAATGTTTTGCCATTGTTCAACCAAATCAGTTTCTTGGTGATGAACTATGTAAAAGGGTGTTTGGCATGTATTAGTTTATAGCTCAGTTATTCTTCATCCCATCAAAAGGCATTTAAATACACAACAAAAGGGATGGTACATGTTATTCATTGAATACATATTTACTCAGACTCATGCGTGCCCTGCATGCATGCTCTTGAAAATGGATATGTCAGTAATAGGTCTAATGCCAACTACAATACAGAAATATAGAACACAACTGCATTGTTACATTTGTTAAAGCTTTATACTGACACTAGACATTGGAATTGTCTGATACATCTTATTGTGGACATCCATTCATCACAATATGAGCACTCATACATCAACATTTGCATTCATGCTGTTTACAAAATGTGTGCATGTGTGTGTGTGTGTGTGTGTGTGTGTGTGTGTGTGTGTGTGTGTGTGTGTGTGTGTGTGTGTGTGTTTGTGTGTGAGTGTGTAATGGTTACAACATATTGCGAAACAGGTACATGTATGTCTCATTTCTGCAACATGCATTCATGAGAGCTTATTGCATACAGGTTAAGAAGCTGTCTTTTAAAATAGTTGTGTATGTTGGAAGCACAGAAGCAAATCCAAAGTTTACACTTTGCATACCAGTCTCATAACAATATATGTTACCTGCAACATAACGATTATGTCAGCTGCTATAAAGACAAGTATGACAAGGAACAAATTATACTTCATTGATGGAACAAATATTAACTACTGTCTTCTTCAGCTAGAATAAATAGGTAAGTGTTCAAATTGCACAACAGACAAACTGTGTGTGTGCCTGTATGTGTAACTGTGTATGTGCATAGCTAGAAGAGCATGACTCTGCGTTCTACTGTCATGTCTCAAGTTTCATGGAGAACAAAGTTTTACAGATGTACATGACTACATAGCAATTTCAATCTCACTGCACTCATCTTGTGTGTGTGAATGTGTGTGTGCATATCAGAAGAGCATGAGTCTGTACCCTACTAACCACACTCAGGTCTCATTGAGAAATATGTTTTACAGATGTACGTGACTACACAGCATGATCATACAGCCCTCTCAACATCTTCTTCCCAATATTCACTGATGATGTCATATGTTATACAAGTGTTCTACAACAGTCTAAAAGTCAGACTTGTGCTGTGGTGCTTCTAAGTATTGTGTTCTCCAGTTTTTGTATATAGTTAGGTAGGGATTCTAACCTCATTGTAGTCAACTAGCATCTGTGTGCATAGTCAGATGAGCATGGGTCTGTGTCTTACTAACATTACTCTTGTCTCACTGAGAAAAAGCTTTACAGTCATATATGACTATACAGCAAGTTCATATAGCTCTTACAACATCTTCTTCACAACATACACTGATGTTCTGCGACAGTATAAAAATCAGACTTGTGCCTTGATGCTTGTGTTAAGTAATGTGTTCTATAACTACTGTATATATCTAGGTATTGGTTCTAATCTCACTATGGTCAACTTGTGTGTTTGTGTTCAGTTTGCTCTCATTCTGGAGACCACTTTAGAGTAGCATGTGAGACATTCCTGCTAATATCTTCTTCTCACCAGACACTGATAATAATATCCTCTGCTATAAAGTGTTGCCTGACAGTATGAAGGTCAAGCTTGTGCAATGACACTTGTGTTAAGTGCTGTGTTCTGAGGCTAGCCTAGATATCAAGGCAGTGTTTCTAATCTCACTGCAGTCAACTTGCGTGTTTGTGTTCATTCTACAAGCAGTCTGGAGACAATTTTAAAACCACATGTGAAACTACAGCTATATCATGCACTTCTGTCCATTTCTTATTATAAACATACACTTATGGTGTGATCCCCACTAGACTTCACTCTGACAGTATTACACTTAGATATCTGTGTTGGCATGAGCATTAACTACTGTGCTGTTTAGCATGTGTAACTAGATAATTTGTGGTTCTAATCTCACAGCAGACTGTGTGTGTTAATTCAAGTATGAGTGGGTAGATAATTTTACAACAAGATGTGAAACCATATCTATTTGGCACACACCCACTAACATCATCTTTACAGCATTCACTGATGCTTTAATATTATATAATGTAAACTGTGACGATGTAAAATCAAACATGTGGTGGTGCTAACGTTGCATCACATGGAATCCAATTTGTAGACCTTCACAGGCCTAATGTTCAAATATGACTTCATTCAACTGCTGTGTATATGGTTGGTGGTATATTGTTACCAGCATATGATCTTTTGAATCTCTTTTAATTTGAATTCCTAGGAGAACCTTTAACATAACTCCACAAATCCAAGATCCTCTAATTTTCTCTGCCAGCATAACATATTTCCTGCCAAACCATGGATGATGTCATCTCATAGATCCATACATACATCATGAATCAGATCCCTTCACAACCCTCTACAATCCATTTGCACACTACTGGATGTGTGATTGGCATTTCTGTCTTGGGGTGGTGCACGTCACATATGGATGGAGGCAGTATGTAATACAATCCCACACATACACACATATGCATGTGACCCTATTATCTACCATCAATATGGCAATTTTGTTTTAAGTGCTATCATAATGACTAGAATTTTATGTGATATTGGCCATTAGCTTATGATCCTATGGAGATTGCACATATCAATGTTGCTGTAATCCATATGTGCTGTGTTGAGCTGTGCATGTATGGTAGCCCATCAACAGTGTATTCCAATCTGTGATATAAGATAATGTATTGATGGCTATTGCACCCATTTTATTATGCATTCCTTCCATAACAGCTGTAGTAATATAGCTCTTGAGAACTGTTGACTTGGGATGATGCTATGTATATTGTTGTCTTAGTAAGGCATGTGTTCCTCTAGTGGAGTATATTAACATTCTACTCATCTTTCATTCAACCATCACAGTGACACTTGCAGTATGGCACGTATACATGTGTATACCTACCATTATGAAATGCTTTGTGGCATACAGCAATATTACATCATACTGATTACATGGGCAAATACACCTTGTTTCATCCATGTATTGTTATGCTGTTCTATACACAAACATGTAACAAAGTCAGATTGCAACCCTGGGGAATTAATTGTATGCACAATTGTGTTGTTATTCACAAGGATTATTCAGATATTACCCAGCAGCACTGTGTGACTGACAGCATTTGTGTCATTAATTGTTCTACATACACAACATCCTGTTTTTTTTCCTTCAATGAAAAAAATACATTATGTCCAATGCTTAATATTAAAAGCTGATGGGCCAATAGGTCCTGATAAACTAACAAGACAAATGCTTGCAAGGATATGTACATACTATCCAATAATGGTGCCTGCATCCCTACCCCTTCAAAAATGATAGTTACCTTCTCTGTACCCCTCTGATGTTAGATAGGGAGGAATGTAAATGCACAAATGTTCAAAGGCATACATTATACAGCTGTGAGTCTTTAGAAGTAAGTCAATTCACCTGGACAATAACAGCATTCACCTGGACAATAACAGCACTGAGACATGCAGTATATGTAGACTCCACATTGAAAGAATCACAACCAAATTTCAGCCACAGAACTAAGTGCAGTGAGATGTCAATTCTCACCGTGCCACTGTGCCATTTGTCAGCTGCTATCAAACCTATCCTTCCTACAGCGCTATAGAAAGTAACTTACTATGTTTAAAGCTGATGTATGATTGTGATGGAAAGTGAAAATAATTTTCCACGGGATTCAATAAACTCCATGTAGGCTTTGCGCAAAGCCTATACAGAGTTTACATGTGTGTGCAGTGCTGTGAGGCAAGCATCAGCGTGTAATGCATATTCATGCCACAAATTGCATTTAAGTAAGGCTTTGTAGCTGGCAATAGTGTTGCCAACCAGGAAACCATGTGAGCAAACATGGAGAGCACTTTTGTTGAAACACTGATAGTCCTCAGTTTTGCACAGAATGCCACAATGATCACCAGGATTTCACAGTTAGCTTTCAATCTCCTAGTGAAAGACATCTGGGCAAAGGCCAACATAATGGGGGGACAATGACCCAGAAACAGGGACATAATTGACATTTTTGCTGTATAGACATGTGCTAGAATAACCAGGGCTTTGTGTTAAGATACATGTTCTGAAGGATTTGAAGCAGGAAACTCAAATGTATGCATTATTGAGTCACATCAGTCCTGAGATCATCCCAGTGATATGGCAGAAAGCCATACATTTGATAAGGAACACAGCTTGACATTCTGTGAAAAGATGGACAGTTGAGAGGTATGAATGTGAAGTATATGGTCCAAACACAGTACAGGACAGTGTATCCACAGTGAAAAGTATTGTGATATCCCATTCCAAGCATTCTGTACTGAAGCTATGCAAATGATCTGTAATGGTACATGGACTGGCATGTAAAATAAACACTCAGGGGAAGAGTGTGTGTATGGAATAGGGACACACAGATGAACCATAGGAATGAATTGTAGGAATGAACATTGGGAAAGAGGACAGGTGAAACAACCTAATCTACAGCAGATGAAGGCATGTCAATGGAAGATGGTTACAGCAGCAACATCAATCATGTATCTATATGGTACAGTAGAGGCTGCATGCTGAAAATGTGTATTATGTGACTGTCGCACAAGGTGACATTACAATGGGGAGGATGTCTGTGTGAGATAAGCATTCTTACATGAACAATGCAGAGGTCATCTGTCAAGGATATGACATACATTTGGGGTAGGGTGCATATTTTGAAGCTGTGCAAACTGATTTGCCTGAATATGAGTGTAATCTCAGCAGAAGTGTCCAGCAAGTGAGACACATGTAAAGACTCATGGACAACATTAAGAGAATCAACCACAATCATGGACAATATCAGAATAATACTGCCACTAATCACATGCCTCTGACATAACATATGTGATTTAGAGTGATAAGAGATGATTTTGGACAAACATACTTGTATAACTATTATGATTTAAAGACACTATATCAGGGTAATCATGCACACTGTCCTGGCATTGTAACATCTTCTGGAAGTGATAGGAAGGAAACTGCTATACCTATATGAGACATTATGAGCAGTACAGGCTAGTTGACTGGTGTGAATGGCGCATATATATATATATATATATATATATATATATATATATATATATATATATATATATATATATATATAGCTTAATCCACACTGTCACAAATGATATCCATGCCATTAATGTTGGCAAATACCCATGTATGTAGTGTTCATCACCAGAAGTGGTAGCACCCATGCATCTAGTGTAGGAACTTGATTGTGTTCTGCACCATCAGACAGTCATGTTTATGCCACAAAAAAGATACGTAGGTATAGCCAATAAGCTGTGTGACAGCTCACTCTGTCAACAGTGGTACACTTCAGTTAGACATCAGTGGAAGATGTGTAGGGAAGTACATTAAAAAGTGTGCATTGTGCTCAGTTATTGGTGTGATGAAGGTTGGGAACTATGAATGTATAATGAGCTTTGACGTGGATGTTCTTTACATACTCAGTACTTGTGTTACATATAAGGGAGTAGTCACCACTGTAACCACATGCTGCTGGACATTCCACTTACCATCTACTCCAGGACACAGATCACATACCTATTGGTCTGATTATAGGGTTTGATGTCCATGTTATACTTAGGTTGTGTGTTTGTTTTCCTGACTTAAAAAATCCCACCATTTTTTTTTGTCATTGCAGGTGTTGCCATGGCTGTGATAGCAATCTTTGGTATATGCTGATACTGTCTGTATTATACTAATATCACAGTTGGAGTCAATGATTGCCCACAGTCTGTAGCCCTTCAGGTAGCTGTTTAGACAGGTATGTCATCTGTGATGTCCATCAGTTAAATAATGGACAGGAAAGGGCCTAGCAGACAGCCCTGATGTACGGATCTGATCACTGGACCTGAGATATAGGTCACTTCACACATTTCAACATAGTGAGATGCCATGTATGGGATACACTGGTTTACCCACTTGTTGATAAAGCTATTTATGGCCACATCTGACAGTATTGATTGAATACCTCAGTGTGGATTTGTGTCAAATGCCGTGACCTTGTCAAGTTCCACAAAATGATAGTGTTGTCATGCATGGCCTTGATGACTTCTTTATGGACTTCAATCAGATGTAACAGACATGATGTAGCATTTACAACTCACACAGGTCGATTGAACACAACTGGGATATTACTAGTGTCTGTTTAGAAAAGGTCCATGTGACATGTTTGTCTACCTCACAGTTGAGGAGAGCCAGGATGTATCTATACTTGCATGTATCAGGTGCTGTATCCCCACCTCAGATGGATGCATGTTGCTGTACACCCTTCTATTGGAGCATAGTCCATATGGAGGGTGTGTTGAAGTGTGTATTCCACCATATCAGGAAGATGTATGTGCTGGGTCATACCATAGGCAATCTGTGATTTTGTCATAGCCCATTGATTCTGTGTGACAGGCCTGGATAAAGATAAGTTTAGTGCATACTGCCTATTGTTCTCTGGGATACGGTTTTGACACAATTGTCCACATAGGAATCACTGAGAAAACCTCCAAGCTGGGGGTTAACCTTTACGTTACCAGATGGGCAAGTAATTGGCTCACCGACAGAACACATACTGTGAAAGCTGGTGAATCAACCTGTACCAGTAGATTTGTCACCACTGGTGTACCCCAGGGATCTGTGTTTGGCCATTTACTTTTTGGACTCTATTTCTTGACAGCTTAGGCAAATATATGTCCTTTTGTTTACCAAATTTGCTGATACTTGCATATTCGGTGCAATCATTGAGTCCACCAATGTCAATAACATACTACAGGAGGAGCTAAAGCAGACAAGTGATTGGTGACAAAGCAACATGATCTACAAATAAATGCAGAAATGTGTCTCTATGATGTCCTTCCAAAAAGTGGAATTCCATGCTAATTACAGCTTTGAAAATAGTTCTGCTATGATGAAACACAGTGATGCAAGTACTGGGAACACATGAAGATAACAATCTGAGCTTTGACTACCAAGTGCCCACACTGGTTTTGAAAGACTCTGTTGTGCACAACATAAGTCATGCCATCAAATTCAGATCAATTATTGTATGGCAACACTGTACCAAACCTCATCAGAACACTAATATAGTATAATTCTCTCTTTTTCATGTATTTTGCCAGACACATGCAGCATCTGGAGAGACCACATGTCTTTCTCATTAAGAAAACACAGGGCCTACAAACCATGCCTTGACATATATGGATAGACTGAAAGCCATGTCACTGTAATCTGTATCGTATAGGATGAGATGACTTTTGCCTGGTGTCCAGGAAAGTCTCCTACCCCACCTTGGTGGGAAATGTGCATATTTATAAAACAGATATAGATGAGGAGAGCAGCAGTGTCTGTTTAAGAGAATATTGATGACATCAGCATTGCCTGTTATGGAGAATATGGAAATAGCAGTGTCCCACATGCTGGTGTAAAAGGCTGTCTGTAATATCAAGCAAGAGAACACACACACACACACACACACACACACACACACACACACACACACACACAAACGCAGAGAGAGTAGACTGCAGTGAGCATAGAACCCCTAAGTACACAGACTACAGAACTCAATACTTTATACTAGCACCGTGACACAAGTCTGACTTTTACAAGACTGCAGGGCAACTTATAGTGGATGACATATGCAGGTCATGTTGGAGAGAAGATGTTGGGAGGCCTGCATAAAGTGGATGTGTAGGTATGTGCAAGTATCAAAATACTATCAATGCATGGCATTGGAGTAGTAAATGCACGATACACAAAGAAGATGTTGGAAGTCCTGCATAGGTTTATAGCTTCATAGGTTCATAGGAGGTTACTAGTTTAATGGCCCTAAAGCATTTACAAGCCTAACTGTGTAAAAACAACTACCCTTATTGAGTATAGTTAGAAGGTTGTTAGAAGGTTGTTAGCAGAGTGATTTTCTGAGCAGCACCTACTGTTCCTGTCCATAACAGGGGTCTATATTAGAACACCAAAGTCTTAAAACTTTGAATGTTCTAATATTGACCCCTATTCAGCGAACGCTTAAAATATTGAACATGCAGAACAGCAAATTTTTTCCCAGGGAAAAAAAATTGCTGTTCCGAAACACATACACATAACACAAGCACACCAAAAAAAAACAGCAATCCACACACATACTTAAAATCCTACATCTAACCATACACTAAACTGTACATACACTACTATCTATCCACTTACCTTAACCCAAGCCCTAACCCTAAGGTCTGTCACTATCGCACACTCATCTCACCCGTGTCCTAACCCTAACTCAGCTACCCCACCCTAAACTAACATCTGTCACAATCGCACACTTACCAGACCCGCACCCTAACCCTAACTCACCTAACCCATGCCCTAATACTCACGTCCACACAATCGCACACTTACCTGAACCCGACCCGTAACTTTCCACCACAGTGCAGAAAATAGCGAAGTGGCAGAAATGGTCAACCAAACTCTTTCCCTAGGAAAAAAATCAGTGTTCTGCAGCTTTGCTATTGTCAGTGTTCTCTGAAAAGTGGTCGATATTTGAACATTCAAAGTTTTAAGACTTTGGTGTTGTAATACAGACCCACATAAGAAATGTAGGTGCCACCCCAGAGGTGAATTTACAATCACCCATCCAGCACTGCTTCCCATGCAGTGGTAGCCAATTACAGAGGAATCTCAATCACTGGGAGATATATCTGCTTCCGCAACATGCTCTGTTTATATCCCAAGCTAGGTTGAGATCCCTGGAGCAAGTTATTCTTGTCCCACTTAATTTTCAGATGTTCTTCATTTCCTGTAGGGAAGGGTCTGAGACTGCTCTGTATGCCAGGCATAGGTCGCCTCTCAGCAGCCTGCATGATACGGATACAGTGACAGCAGGTCTTTCAGTCTTTCCATGTATGTCATGTTTTGGAGGCCCTGGATTTTCCTAGTCACAAACCTCTGTGTTTTCTGCAGTTGCTGCTGGTGTCTGGTGAGGTGCAGGCAGAAGAGAGCATTGTACTCAATTAGTGGTCTGATTAGAGTACAGCAGAGCTATGATCTCCCTGGTCTTGGATGTGATGCCCTTATTTAAGATGGTGTGCAATGTAGTATGTGTGTCTCACCACAATTGACACATAGTGACTGAAGTGTAGATCACTATCAATATGTATTCCAAAGCCTCACAACATTTTCTTTGAGCTTAGAGGGGTGCTATGCATATCATAATTAGCAGAGGTACTTGATTGCCAAAGGGTAGTGAGGCATTCTTTGCTTTAAGGTTCAGTCTGTGAGATTGGCACCAATCATTTGTCTGTGTGAGCCCCTTCTGTATTATGTTGTCATCATTGGGGGAGCTCTATATGACTTCATCCAGTTAACAGTCATCTGAAAACTTGGTAAACCACAGGCCATCTATCTTTTTCTGGGCTTCAGAGAAGTAGTTTCCAAACAGTTGAGGGCCCAGCACAAATCCTTGTGCTATTCCACTGGTAAGTGGTCTAGTGGTGGAGGTGCAGTCCCCAACTTTGACAGTGTGTGTTCTGTCGGTGAGCCGGCTGGCTTGCCATCTAGTAATGTATGGCTTACTTCCCAGATGGGAGATTCTCTCTGCAATACATGAATGAGGAAAGCACTAAAGGCCTTGAATAACTCATCATAGGTGTGATGTCCTGTTATCTCTCATCTAGGTCTTTGGGGTCAATATCAAAGAAGTCCACTAGCTTTAATAAGCAAAATCTACCCTTTACAAAACCAAAATGGGTCAGATCAAGTGTGTTGAAGGTCAACAATGTCCGTGTGAATAAAGCCCATGCTTATTCCTTCCCATGCCTTGCAGATAAGGCATTTTAACCTTATAGGTCAATAGTTCTAGTTCTGCATGTTAGAAGATTGATATGCATTGGATATCAACAACATTTGATATTAATTTCTATGGTGTAGGTGATATATGTGTGGAAAAAGTACTGAGGCACCAGGGTTGCAGTGCTTAGGGGTGGCAAGACATGGATATATTGTAAATCTGTGACATATTGTTAGATAGGTCTTCAATTTGCTATGTTTCCACGTGTAGTTTCATGGCATAGAAATGAAATGGACAATAAACAGCAGTAATACATAATAGTATTTATTATTATTTATTTATTAATTAATTTTCTATAGCACTGTGAGCAGCAGGCTTGCTAAATGGTTGCAAAGTGTTTGTAGCATGTGAGATACACATTTCCAATAATATTCATGTTTGCACATAGCAAAGAAATGTGCAAATGCAAGCCACAATGCTAATGTCTGAGAGTTAGTACTGAATCTATGAAACACACTGGCTGCTTAACTGACTCTGTGGCAGCAGGTGTAAATACATTTACATATTTCTTTTTGAGCACATATAATACTGGGTGGAATTCTAGGTGTATGTAATAGTTTTAAATAAACATTGATAATGCAGTGATTTGAATTTTTTATAGTACATATGTTGCTGTGTGTTGCCATAGTGCAGCAGGGTTAAGAGACATTGCATAGAGGTAACACCAGCATTTTGCCACCTCTCACTATTACTGTGCATTGGTACATGATGCACACCTACACACAAACATAGAGCCCAAAATGTGAAGGGATCCATTGCTTTTTCTGCTACTTATGTGTGTTATGTGTAATTCTATTTTTTGACCAGATTAAAGATGTTAAAATGGAGTACATAGGAAAGTAATGAAACTGAGAGCAAACTGGAGAAAGTACAAAAGGAAAGCAGTACAGGAATGTGGAGGAGGGATGTAGGAAAGAACCATAGCATTTCACGTCTTTAACAGTGTAAACTGAATATCTGTGTAGAATATTAACTCAGTTTGGACTGTCACCTCCAAAAAGAGGGGTGAGCACAGCCCAGTCATGTTGTATAGCTAACTGGGCCAAATCAAGTGTGTCAAGGTGATGTGTATAAAATGGAGAGCTATGAATGCAATAATTTTTTTTTTGTGGGACAGGTGCCCACTTTTTTTCTATTTCAGTAAGAGATGAAGGTTGGGGAAGGGGTGTGGGTATGTCTAGGTCAGGTAAGTTGGGTAGTTGAGGAAGAAAATGCAAACATACAAGACAAACAGGATAAGTGAAAGGGATGGTGAAGGATGCAAAATTTTGGGGACACCATGAATGGGATGAGTGGACATCCCTGGCCCATGTGCATCAAACCTGGAGATGTGAGAATAGAGTCCTTACCCACGGGACTACCATCATTGCGATCTTACTCCACTGGTGGCTGGAGTGCTTGATGTCTCCTCCTCCTACAGAACATGAGGGAGGCCAGCCACTCCATCTGTTGTAGGCATTCACCAATGGTGTGGTGCACAACCCTAAGCACCATTTCCTAGCAACCCAATGTGAGTTATGAAATCACCACATCTGCCACTGCTCCCAGAGGGAACCACTACACCATCCTCAAGGGCAGGACTACCTGAGGGCACAGATAGTGTAGGAACAGCAGAGGAAGTGCTGCCAGGCTGGCTTCCAGATGTGGTGGGCATCGGTGATCGGTGCTGAAACAGGTAGGTGGGTAAGCTACTTGGTCTGTCCTACTTCACTGTGCTGTGGAGCATTTAGTGATGTGGTACACATGGATGACATGGATACATTTTGATGACACATAATAGAAAATAAATAAAAATGAGAGATAAGAGTTAGGGTGAGAGAAAAACAGATAAAATTAGTACCATATGTGATATACAATGCATTAATACAGTTATATAACTTCTTTGTATTAAGTATTACATTTAAGTATATATCTTAACACATGCATACTATACAACAGATTGTTGAAAGTAATACTTGAATGTGCATATAGTGCACATATGCATGTTCCAGTTATACAGATTACAGTTTACAGAAGGGCACTTGTCCAGTTTGTGCACTGACGCTCTTCACAGAAATGAGATAAGCAAAGCCAAACCCGGCATTCATTTCCTCCATTTCCCTTGATTGCATTATGCACTGCATTGTACAAACACTGGCCAAAAAAAAAAGTAAAAAGGAAAGAAAAAATGGCAAGTTGAAATGAGGAAAATCAATCTCTGACATACACACTAGAAATTGTTGGTTCACATAAGATGTGTCTACATATATATGGGTTTGAATTCTCACTTGACTGAACCTTCAGAACACAGGAAGGGTGCCTTATTCCACTTTGTCAAACAAACAGCTTTGCATCAAGACACTGAAATCATACTGCATACAGCCAACTGCAACATTACCTACAGTAATATGAAATCATACAGTTATTTGTACATTTATTTTTGGATGTAGTACACTAAGTGACCACACAACCACTTATAATTATTGCTTGCCAATGTACAGCTCTGTCTAACCTCTCTGCGTTTGTTGGTCATTCTTCTCTTATTTGATCAGTAATCTGAGGCATGCAGTCTGTAAGCCATTCTATATCATTGGCCTTAAAATGGGTGAGGATATTAAATGGAAATAATATCATTATGCAGCTGCTAACAAATGAAGGGGAGGTTGGATGTTAATAAAAAAAAACTATGAGTTGTGTGCTGCTTACTTAGATTTCCAACCTTACATCCAACACCTTCTATATCTAACATGACAATCCCACTGGATGTAGGGCAGCCTGCAGTGATGTGTTTTGCTGCTCCCAGCCAGTAATCATTCACAGTTGCAATCCATTATAAAAATCACTGGGCAGTGCCTGTGCTATGTTTATATCTACACTGAGCCAAGTATTTGGGAATTCAGTAATTCTAATGGGGTCACACCTTATTTGCATATTTACCATGCTAACAGCCTTGAATCTACACAATTTAAAAGGCAACCATGTAGCTAAGAAAATTTGAATGTGAGGAGACTTTATGTGGAAAACACTGAATAGAGTCTATTATTTTGAGATATATCTGTACAGAGGATTAGTGAACTTGAGAAGGTATGCTTACATCTTGTCAGGTGCATACTGCATATGCTGGAATGTAATGAAGAGTTCTTATCCACTGTCATGGATCCAGGGAGCTCCCGTGAAAGTGCAGAACAGCATGCCCTCTACATTGGTGCGACAGTTACAGGGACAGCAAGCATGTCCCAGGAAGAGCTATTGTTGAATACTATTGTATACTTAAACAATTGAAATCAATATGTTACTTCTGTTTCACAAGAATTTTTTTTGAGGGGGTGATTGTATATTACTGCGGTTAACAACACATTCTGATTGATTAGCTTAGGTTGTATTTGTCATCCAGGTTCTTGTTGTAAGCGTAGTTAATGGACATATTAAGAGGTAAGAGTATTATCCCTGTGTTACTGCTAATTGTGCTGATCTTGTCCTTACCTTTTGCTTAACTTCTCCCAGGACCAACAAGTTTGCAGAGGATACCATCATCTGCATGTAGTAAGCCAAACATTTTTATGTCAGTACTGATGAGCAATTTAAAGAAATATTTTAGAGTGTAATATTGACATCAGGACTGTTGTGTGTATTGCTTTACTGTCTAATAATGGAAGCACTGTTTCTTGTTGGCGTATATTGGAGTATAGTAGTTTAGGTATTAATTGTTCCTGTTTTTGTTGCTTATTATCACAGGTGATCCTGACAGTGGAAATGTGGGATGTGTACCACGTGATGTCAGTGTATCAGGTTGAATATGACACTGAGGTTGACATATAGCCTTCCCCTGCACTTATATCAGACACAGCCAGTAGGCCTATGCCTACCCATTCCAATGAGCCCAAAGATATTGGATAGGTTGAATATGAAACAATTGATCAGAGAAGTGTGGTTACTGTGGCTTCAGTGCCTGTTACATCTGGCCATAGCCAAAGTTTGGGCGAGGTGCAGGAGGGTTGGGTGAGGTGGTTGGAGCAGGCCTAATGTCCATTTTCCACCTGATGTAGGTGTCTCTTCCCATGTCACTAAACATATGTTTAGGGACATCATGGAGGTACAGGCACATTCCCATTGGTGCTCCAGAGAAATGCTTTGGGTTGTAGATAATGCACAGGCTGACGTGTGATTTCCTCCACCATGTTGCTGACACAATGGAGCAGATGAATGACACATGGGAACAAGGGGTGTCTGTGATGGAACGAGCTGTGTCTGTGATGGAACATCTGCTAGGAAGGGAATGGCATCCTCATAGGCATAGCTTAGCCACATCATCTGCTGTTAGCCAATGTGGCCATGCCTGGTCATGCTCCATAGTGCCAGTACTTCCATTGCTCCTTCAGTGGGTGAGCTGTCCACACACATACATGGTAGACCATGGGGTCATGGTTCTGGGTGTCCTCATGAAAAGAGCTCATCCAGCAGATATGCATCACATGCAGGTAGCCGCAATGCATCTGACCATTGGAGTAGATGTGCCAGAGCAGCTCATGACAGAGCCAGTTCTCATGGCTGGGGATGACAACAATGAACTGCCACCTTTACCATGTGTGGCTCACACCTCTCTGACATACCAAGACATAGAGCTAGCATAGAGCTTGGCTGTGTTCATGCAGACACTCACATACCAATTTCATCCGAAGGACCCCTACAGACACACACACAACAGTTACACA
The DNA here is from genome assembly GCF_019279795.1 of Protopterus annectens. Lineage (NCBI taxonomy): Eukaryota > Metazoa > Chordata > Ceratodontiformes > Protopteridae > Protopterus > Protopterus annectens. The sequence goes on from NC_056735.1 coordinate 1,543,635,578, forward strand.
GTTCAGCTGTGCAGCTTAAAACTCATTTTGTCTCACTGCCTATTTGTTGGTTTATCCAAATGTCTTTCTGTTTCTCTTTCTTACTCACACACACTCAACCTTTTGTGTCAGGCTAGACTTCTTGCTTCCACACATACACATCACTCTGTGCAAGTGATGATAACTGTGCTATATCCCTATTTTGCATCTTTTTGACTGAGGGATACATAAGCTTTGTGTCTGATGCTCATTGTGCTTAGCTGACTTAGTGCTTAGTATGTCAGCATTTGTGATGTTGAAGTGGTAATTGTACCTTGACTTATATTAGTCTTATAAAGTTAGACAATTGATAGTATCAAAATTTCCCAACTTTATTGTGAATGATCTTGTGAAGGTTGTGATGTCTGAAACTGCAATGTGTATCATTACTTTCTAACTTCTCTCTTTAATGATTTTCTAGTACAAGCATATCATGCTAAACTGAAGGCATGCAGTGACTATCACTACTTTTGAGAGGTTTGGCTGTGTGAATCTTTGATTCCTGAGGCCTACTACTTAATAAAGGATACATATAAGCCAAACAAGTCTCTGCTGCCCCATGTTAGGGTTATGTCTGTACAAATCTCCTACATTTTACTTGCTTACACTGCCAAGTAACAAAATGCAAGTATGTGCCATTCATTCATATTATTATGAAATACACTCCAGGTTCAATACTTACCTTTTAAATCCAGCAGTTGCAAAAGTATTAGTTCAGGGCTGACTCTGTCTGATGCAAGCAATATAAAGCCAATACATGGAGAGTTACAGGTTGCGAGCATTGCCTGGTATCAATGTTAGTTTATGTATGTGCATAGGAGGAAGGTTTTAGGCACTTAGATGGTGAGTGAGTGTGCTATGCATAGTCCTTTAGCCAATGAGAGGGCATTATGAGCACATCAATGTCTACCTAATCACACAGCAGCTGGTGGTTCCCCCTCTGGCTCCTAATCTGCATGTGGTTGTGGTAACCTTGGAATTTGTGGTGAGCTATGCGCTCCTTCCCCTTGCTTATCCTCCTGAAGCTGTTTTCTCAAGATGATGTTGTGTAGCATGGCAAATACTGTGAATATTTCACTACATGTCTGTGTATTATGCTACAAGGCTCCCCCAGATGTGTCTATTCACTGGAACCACAACTTCAGCAGCTCATACACGTGCTCTATGCTATTTCTAGTTTGAGTGTGTGCCTCATTATAGTGTTCATCACCTGGTGTGTGTGCATTTCTGATGCATGTCATCAGCCATGGTTCAAGTGCATAACCTGCATCCCCCAGTAAATGCCCTTGTGGGATATCCCCCAAAGGGAACATCTGATACAGATAGAAGGTGTGCCAGATATTTGAGCTGTGGTAACTGCCAGAGTTCCAGCACAGACATTCAAGATGATTCCCTAGCTATTATGCATGACTTGGCAGTTAATATAATGGAAACCCTTTCTATTTATGTAGAGCCTTTCCTGTTCCCGGGGTGATGCCTTAATTTCTGTATGTGTGCAATCTATGGCACCGAGTGCTTCAGGGTAGTTTGCCACATGGTAGAACTCCTGCATATTTGTAGCCTTATCCTCAGTAGTATGGGGAAAATATATGTGGTTGCTGGCATGTTGGAGCATAGCATTCATGAATTGATGAAGGACCTCGATGCCCCCAGCATGTCACCTGTTGGTATCTGAAAGGTACCTGTCACTAAGTTTCTACATGATACACATACCTTTGTCTCCACTGGGATGGGTTCTCTTTGGCTTGCAGTGGGTCTGAGTTGAGGATGACAGAGGTTCAGAGTTCCTGTAGTGTGTCTCTATCCACCCTGTAGCATTTTACAATTTTCACATCATGTAGGTTATGATAAATTAAATGGGGTCTGAAAACTCTTCTCCTTCTTGGCTTTTGTCTATTAGCAGCAGCAGCAGCAGCATAGACTTCAGCCTGTTGCAGATACTAATGAATTAAAGCAACAGTATCCCCTAGCATTCTTTCTGTGTAGCCTAGTTTCCACAGGTGTTTGTTGTTAATGGATTGCAGCTGTGCATTATTACTAGTTGGGAGAAGGAAAACACAACAGCACTGCAAGCTGCCCTACATCCAATGGGTTTGTCAGGTTAGACTTACAAAGTGTTAGATGTAAGGTTGAAAATATAAGTAAGCAACACACAACTCACAGTTTGTGTTCATTAAAATCCAACCTGCCTTTCATTTTTTGGCAACTGCATATGATATTAATACTATTTAATATCCTCAGACATTTTAAAGCCAATGATATAGACTGGCTTACAGGCTGCATGTCTCAGATTACTGGTCAGGTAAGTGAAGAATGACCAAGAAACATAGAGAGGTGAGACAGAGCTGTACATTGGCAAGTAATAATCTTAACCGGTTTCATGATCACGTAGTGCACTACATTCAAAAATAATAAATGTACAAACAACAGTTGCATGGTTTCATATTACTGTAGATGATGTTACAGTTGGTTGTGAGCAGAATGATTTCAGTTCTTTACTGCAAAGCTGTTTGTGTGTCAAAAAGGGACTAGGCACCTAGTCTATGTTCTAAAGGTTCATTTGAGTGAGAGTTCAAATCCAGATCTATGCAGACATATCTCATAAACCAACATTTTTAGTGTGTATGTCATTGACTGATTTTCCTCATTTCAAGTACTTGTTCTTTTTTCCTTTTCTATCTTGTTTTTGTTGATTTATTTTTTTTTTGGTGGGGTGACAATGTTTGTGCAATGTGGCACTTAGCACAATCACAACAACAGAGGAAAGGAATGTCAGGTTTGGCTGTACTTACCTTGTTTGTGTGAAGTGTGACATTGCACAGACTAGATAACTGGGCCACCCAGGAAGTAGACCGAACAACCAGTAAAATGACCCAGCCCACCAAAGACAGAAACTGGATACATTCAATCAATTCTATTGGGCATCGTGCAAACCTGCTAAGTGACATTATGTGGCTGTTAGCACAGAGACCTTAAGAATGATTAGTAAATTAAGGGACATCATGTAACTAGTCTTGTAGGAGCAGGTGTAAGTGTAGGGCTGAAGTAGAGATGGTCCTATGTTCTGGTACAGGGTGCGCAGCCTTGCTTTTACTGTTGTGACAGTGCAGTTTACAGCATTGAACTGAAATTATTGAAACTTTCTTGGGGCAACAGGTGTAAATGTAGGACTGCTGTACACATGATCGTGGGTTCTAATGCAGAAGAGTCCATACACATTTACTGTTATTCTACTTCCCATTTTATTCACTCTCACGTATAACACTTTAAACAATGGAGCTGATATAAATTTAATGTATGAGCACTGAGACACCATTATTGTATTTCAGATGTATGATTGAGGGTATACTGTGTTCTATATTTCTGTAAGGATAATTTTTCTATCTGGACTTGCATCAGCTTCACATTTACTTAAGACACATGCACATCTGGCTCTGTATCCAAACCTTGTCAGGTCATACACATGCATGTGTAGCAGCTCTTACTGTTACCTGTATTTATGTATGATACCTGACTATATCTGAGCAGTACGTCTTGTATGGAAAATATGGAAAATCATTGCTGTGGAAGAAAATGTTTTGTCCCTTATGCCTAGATTTGAATCCTACATTTTAAAATCAATTTTGTCAGTGTATAAAGGTAAAAACAAATGTCTCAGGTCATTATATTTAATGTCTGCAAACTTTACTCACCTAACAGTTATCTTCCAATTTCCAATATATATATTTCCAAGCTACATCAGTAGACAACTCTAAAACTAAAGCCAAGTGTCAGAGTACCCTTCCAACTGCAATTTAATTCCTCACTGCTTGGCACTGTTGCTCTCTGCTTACCATCGTGAAAACACATTGCTCGGGTGGAAACACTCCCAGTAAACATGATAATTAGAATTGGAAGGAAAGCACCGCTCTCCTTTGCTCTAGGTCTGCAGGTAGACATGGCTGGAATTAGTTGAAAAGGTGGAAAGATTTAGGCACAGAAGTGCATTGTCCAGGAGTGTAGGATATTTATTTGGCTCCTGGTAAAGCACCACAGCCAAAGGCTTCTGCAGGGGACTATTTTGGCTCCCAATACAATCTGAGGCATGAAATAGTTTGGCTGAGGTTGTATTCAGTACTACTGGTATCCTATGCACTGGAAAGAAATGTAGACATCATTTTAATGACCTATAGAGAAGAAAAAGGGGTACGCTCAACTGATGGTTAGAGGGATTTAGGACTGGGAACATCCCGTAGCTGTTTTAATATAAACTAAAGTAAGTACTTGTAAGACTTGGAAAGATTAATATAGGCAAGACATAATGCTGTTCTAATCTTTACTGTTCTTTCCCCAGCTGCCAGGGATGGTGAGTTCAATGTCCAGGCACATGAAACTCGATTGGAGAGACTGAGGGAAGCAAGTGGTATCTATACAGCAGAAGAGAAGTGTTACTGTAGCATGAAAAATTTGAAATAGCTTTTCTGGTATTTTATAGAGTGGTATCAAATTGAGCATGCATGTTCCAACTGTAAAAAGCAAGTATGCATGCATTAGTCTGTAGCATAAACCAATTGTAAGAATCCAATATTTGACTTTAGTTAGAGGTTGTGGGTTCAAATACCAGAATTCACAACTATACAATACTGTTATTTCTTCAATAAGTGGATCAGCCTGCACCCACTCTACTGGCTCCAGCACCAATGGACAGCATGTCTGTGAGCCAACCTGGCAGCACTGCCTATGCTGCCCCTGCACTACCTGTGCCCTCAGATAATCCTGCCTGGAGACTGGTCCAGTGCTACCCCCTGGGAACAATGACAGAGATATTGATTCTTTCACCTGCAATGAGTTGCCAGGGATGGTGTGCAAGGCTGTGCGCTGCACCATTGGTGCACATCTACATTGGATGGAGAGCCTGGCCACCCTCAGGTTCCATAGGAGGAGAAGGAGGAGACATCAAGCATTCCAGGCACCAGTGGAGTAATATGACAGTGATGACAGTCTAGTGAGTGAGAACTCAGTTCTCACTGTCTCCAAGCTTGATGTGCATAGGCCTAGGTTGTCCCCTCCCTCACCCCAATCATGGTGCTCCCCAACCTTTTGTGTTCATCACTAACCCTGTCTCTTGTCTTGTTTGTCTTATCTGTCTGTAATTGCTTCCTTACCTACCCAAATTACCTGACCCAGACATACCTAAGTCCCTTCCCCAAACTTCCTCTCACTCTGAAATAAAAAATATATGGGCACCTGTCCTATGCACACACAAAAAAGCATCTCATGCATAGCTCTACAGTTAGCACATGTCTTCTTGACACAATTGATTCAGCCCAATTGGCTATACAACTTGATTGTGTTGTGGTTATCCCTCTATGTGGAGGTGACAGTCCAAATTCAGTTAATATTCTGCAGATATTTTCAGTTTACACTCTTAAAGAAGTTGATGGTGGTTCTTTCTTATCTCCCTCCTGCACATTCTTATGATAATTTCCCTTTGTTATTTCACCTGCTTGCTCCTCAGTTCACCACTTTAATCTGGTCAAAAAATAGAATCACACGCAGCACACAAGTAGCAGAAAAAGCAATGGATCTTTTCACTTTTTGGGCTCCATGTGTGTGCAGAGGTGTGTATTTCACACCAATGTGCAGTGATGGTGAGGAGCTGTAAAATGGTGAGATTACATCTGTGCAATGCCACTTAAACCCGCTATACTATGCTAACACACAGCAACACATATACAATAAAGAAAGCATGTCATTGCATTATCAATGTTTATTTAAAAGTATTTGAAAGTAGTAGATACACCGGGATTTGAACCCAGTATCATCTCGGCTCAAAAAGAAATGCATCAATGCATTTTACCCCTGCTGCCACACAGTCACTTATGCAGCAAGTGTGTTTCATAGAGTCCATACCAACTCTCAGACTTTAGCAATGCAGATTGCATCTGCATACTGTTTAGCTAGGTGCAAACATGAATAGTATAGGAAATGTGCATCTCATATGCATGAACACCTTGCCAACAGTTGAGCAAACCTGACGCTGGCTGTGCTATGGAAAAATAAATATTATTATGTAGTCCTGCTGTTTACTGTCCATTTCCTGACTATGACATGAAATTACATGTGGAAGCATAACAAAATGAAGGCCTCATCTAACAATACGTGACATATTTACAATGCACCCATGTGTTGCCTCCCCCCCCAAGCACTGCAACCCTGGTGTCCAAGTACTTTTAACACATATATCACATACACTACAGAAATTAATATCCAATATTGTGTGCTATGCAATGGACATCAATCTGGTAACATGCAGAACTAGAACTATTGACCCATAAACCTAAAAAGCCTTATTTGCAAGGCTAGAGAATGAGTCAGAATGAACCTTTCCACAGGGACATAGTTGACCTTCAGCACACTTGACTCATCTTGGTTCTGTCAAGGGTACATCTTGCTTATTAAGCCTAGTGGACGTCTTTGATACTGACCCCAAAGACCTGGATGAGGTATAACAAGACAAACTGCCTATGATGAGTTATCCAAAGCATTTGGCACTATCCCCCATTCATGTAGCATGCAGAAAATCTCCAATCTGAGAATTAACCCATACATTATTAGATAGATAGCCAACTAGCTCACTGACAGAAAACACACTGTCAAAGTTGGGGACTGCACCTCCACCACTAGACCACGTATCAGTGGAATACCACAAGGATCTGTGCTGGGCCTTCAACTGTTTGAAACTATTTTTCTGAAGTCCACGCAAAGGTAGATGACCTCTGTTTTTCCATGTTTGCAAATGACTGTTAACTGGACGCAGTCGTAAATAGTCCCCAATTGATACAGACAAATGATTGCTGCTAAACTCACAGACTGAACCTTAAAGCAAACAATGTCTCATTGTCTCCTTTGTCATTGAAGTACCCCTGCTAATTATGATATTCATAGCACCCCTCTAAGCTCAACACAGTGTTGTGAGACTTGGAACACATGTTAATTGCAATCTACACTTCAATCACTATGCATTCATAATGGTGGGACACACTTGCTATATTGCACACCTCATAAATAAGGCCATCAGCTCTAACAGCAGGGAGGTCATAGCATTGCTATATTTTACCCTTATCAGACTACTAATTGAGTACAGTGGTCCCTTCTGTCTGTACCTCACCAGACACCTGCAATAACTTGAGGAAATGCAGAGGTTTTTGACTGAGAGAATCCAGGGCCTCCAAAGCATGACATACATGAAAAGACTGAACGACCTGTCACTGTACTCAGTATCATGCAGGCTGCTGAGAGGTGACCTATGCCTGGCATACACAACAGTCTCAGACTCTGCCCTACTGGAAATGCTAGACATCTGCAAATCAAATTGGACAAGAATAACTTGCTCCAGGGATCTCAACCTAGCTTGTGACATAAACAGAACATGCTGAGGAGACAGATACATTTCACAGCCATTGATACTCCTCTGTAATAGGCTCTCTCTGAGTGTGAGGCAGTGCTACTCAATGAACCTAGTCAAGCTCAACATTGACAACTGGACGGTTGATTGCAAATTTACCCCATTAGTGACACCTATGTCTCTCATGGACAGGGCCAGTTGGTGCTGCTCAGAAAATCGCTGTGCTAACAATGACCATCTAACTTTGCTCAGTAAGAATACTTGTGTTTTTACACAGCTAGGCTTGCAAACAACCTAGGGCCATAAGGCTAGTAATCTTCTACGAACATAAGAATCTATGAACCTATTCAGGCCTCCCAACATGGCCTGCGGATGTCATCCACTATAAGTTAACCTGCAGTCTTGTTAAAGTCAGACATGTGTCATGGTGCTTGTGTAAAATACTGAGTTCTGTAGTCTGTGTACTTAGATAGGCAGGGGTTCTGTTCTCACTGCAATACTCCAATGCCATGAATTGACAGTATTTTGATACTTGCACATGCCTACACATCCATTTCATTCATGCCTCACAACATCTTCTCTCCAACATGGCTAGTTGATTTCATCTACTATAAGCTGAGTTGCAGTCATACCTCTCAACCTGGAAACATCAAAAATCTGGACAAGGGCCATGAAAAGTAGGTACAAATCTGTACGCTAACATCTAATTTGCATACACAATTACGTAACCCCACACACTCCAATGGAATTGTGGGATACCAACTTTTGAACGCAAACTGACAAAACAGACAACCAAAATATGGCACCAGAGTCCCCCTGCAGCCTTTCCAACACTGATGATACATTCATGAAGCATAATTTCTTCTCACATCATAAAAATGAGGTATATAACTGAAATACTTTCTCATTGTAATGAAATAAACAAAATACAAATTCCAACTGATGTTTATTTTGGCTAAAATAAAATAACTTCATTGAAGTTTCATACCCAGTTTCCTTGTTATAATTAGTAGCAGGCTATTTTTATCTTATAAATGGCATTTAGCATATCAGAATTTTTAGAAATCCCTATGACTGAAAACTTTTGCCCAGAATGTTATTGAAGTAATAAAAACATTAAAAAAATCTCAGTTTCTTTTCACCTCTGGTAAAAATAGTGATTTGGTTATTTATACAGTAGGACTACATCCATTTCTACATGCACTATTTGGTCTTTCTTGGACAATTAGATACATCAACTAAGCTGAAAAAATCTGTTTTTACTTATGACCCAGGAATGAATATATCATGTTTTGCCTATTTTTAAAGCTATGGTTTCACTTTTGTGTGCCAGATGAAAGCCATATGATAGACATTTCAAACAGAATTTAGATTTTCATGTGTAGTTGTTCATGGCCACAGAACTTTTAAAAACTAGGAAGTGAACCAGACTCTGTAAAGAGGTGAATGTTGGCTGCCTTTATTGCTTGGAAAATCATTTGTAGAAATGAATATATTTATTTTGCTAGAAGAAAAAATATCTGTGCCAACTGCTGTCTGTTAAATAATATTTAGGAGCATAATCAATAATAAATTTCCATAAAAGAAATGGAAAATAATCCAAAAAGCACCATACCTGCATATTAAGCTTGCCAATGGCTATTATATTCAATAAGACAGTGTACAAACAGTAGCAGAATTCAAGTGTACTGTATGCCATTTGCATATGTGTTTATTTTGTTCCTTACCTAGTCAGCATTCTTCTTTCCTGAATGGCAGTCATGTCAGCAGCAGCAGCGGCAACAGTTCAAAGCAACCCTCTCTTGGCAAGTCCTTAACCTGAAGAAAAGCTAGCATTCTTCTCTCCAAAATGGCAGGCAGCACCAAAGTCATGTCAGCAGCAGCAACAGTTCAAGGCACCCCTCTCTCAGCAGCAGTTTATGTCCAAAATGGCATTTCCCACCTGCAAAGCCAGAATTGTTCTCTCGGCAGCAACAGTTTACTTCCTGCCTGCTCACAGCCAGCTGGAAATGATGATGTGAGCTCCTTGAGCTCAATTCCAACTGGCTGGTAGTGTTGATGGAGCTGACGTCATCATGCATGGGATGACGTCAGCTCTGACAGCCCAAACATTAAAAAAATAAAAAAAAACAAAAGCAGTTTGTAGATCTGGTTGCAGTGGTGTAAAAGTCAGACTTGTGCTGTGGCACTTGCATAAAGTACTGAGTTCTGCAATCTGTATACTCAGGTAGGGGTTCTGTTCACACTGCAGACAAGTTGTGTGTGTGTGCATGCATGTGTGTGTGTGTGTGTGTGTGTGTGTGTGTGTGTGTGTGTGTGTGTGTGTGTGTCTAGACAGAAGACCAATAGTGTTTATCCTACAGTTACTACTCCAGTGTCACAGATTGACAGTATTTTGATACTTGCATATGCCTACACGTGTTTCAAGCAGGTCTCCAAACATCTTTTCTCCAACATGGCCTACTGATGTCATCCACTATAAGTTGGTTTGCAGTCTTCTATAAGTCAGACTTGTGTACTCATACTTGCATAAAGTACTGAGTTCTGTAGTATGTGCCCTTAGATAGGTTGTGGTTCTATTCTCACTGCAGACAACTGGGTGTGTGTGTGCGCTTGTGTTCCTGTTTGACAAAGACCCTTTTACATCAGCATGTGGGACACTGTTATTACCATATTCTGTGCAACAGACACTGATAATGTTATCATCTATAAAGTTTTGTCTGAGATGGCCCAAGTTATAATTGAGTTGTGGAACTAGGCTTAACTACAGAAGGTGTAGTGTGTGTACCTAGAAAGGTAGGAGTTCTATTCTCATTGCAGACAAGTGTGTGTTTGTGTGTGTGTGTGTGTGTGTGTGTGTGTGTGTGTGTGTGTGTGTGTGTGTGTGTGTGTGTGTGTGTGTGTGTGTGTGTGTGTGTGTGAGTGTGTGTGTGTGTGTGTGTGTGTGTGTGTGTGTGTGTGTGTGTGTGTGTGTGTGTGTGTGTGTGTGTGTGTATGTGTATGCTTGTGCTCTTGTTTGACTTCACATCAGCATGTGGGACACTGTTATTACCATATTCTCCTCAACACACACTGTTGATGTTATCAGTTATACTGATTTGTGGATATGCATTATTCCAACCAGGGCAAGGTCAGAGACTAGCTTGGAGGCCAGTCTAAAAAATCATCTTATATGGCTTTCAGTCTATGAACATATATCACGGCATTGTTTGTAGGTCCTGTATTTTCTTGATGAGAAAGGCCTGTGGTCTCTGGATCTGCTGCGTATATCTGGTGAGGTATATGAAAAAGAGAGCATTATATACTCGATTAGTGTTCTGATAAGGTTCAAGTACAGTGATGTCATACAATCCTATGATCTGAATACGATAGCATGACATATGATATGCACAATATAGACTTTTAAAACTAGTGTGGACACTTGGTGGTCGAAGTTCAGATTCCTATCTGCATGTGTTTCCAGTGCTTGCATGTAATTCCACTTTTCAGAAGGACTGCACAAAGACACATTTCAGAATTTATTTGTAGATCATGTAGCTTTGTTACCAATAATTTGTCTGTGTTAGCTCCTCCTGTTATCATCATTAGTGGACTCAATGATTACACACAATATGCAAGAATCAGCAAACTTGGTAGGTGAAAGGCCATATACTCTAGCCTGAACTGTTGAGAAATAGATTCCAAACAGTAAAGGGCCAATAACAGATCCCTGGGGCACACCAATGTTGACAGCTCAGCTGGTACAGGTTGATTCATCACCTTTCACAACATGTGTTCTGCCAGTTAGCCAAATGGTTAGCCATCTAGTGACATAAGGGTTAATCCCCAGCTGGGAGAGTTTCGCAATGCTAACTGCATGGGGATTGTGCTAAAACCATAAGCCATATCATGATAGGCAGTATGCACTGTCTTACCTTAATACAGGGCTATCACATAGAATCAGTAGGCTGTGACAAAATCACAGATTGCCTGTGGATTGACTTAGCACATACACCTTCCTGCTATAGTTGAATACACGTGACAGCATACCCTCCGCATGAGCTATGTTCCCGTAAAAGCATGTATATCAACATGTATCCATCTGAGTCGAGGGAAAGCACCTGTGAGGTAGACCAACATGTCATTGCAGACCTTTTCTGAATGGACACCACTAACATTCTTGTTGTGTGCAACAGACCTGTGTGGGTTGTTAATGCTACATCAATTCTGTTATATCTGATAGATGTCCTCAAAGAGGTCATCAAAGCCATGCATGATGACAACACTATCATTATGTGGAACTTGACAAGGTCAAGGCATTTGACACAAATCCACACCGAGGTATTCAATCAACACTGTCAGATGTGGCCATAAACAGCTATATCACCGAGTGGATAGACCAGTGTGTCACATACTTGGCATCTCACTATGTATCTATTACTGAAGGTGTACAGTATAAGGATTTGGGTTGTAGAGTGTTAGTTGTTAAGATAAAAGATTTCACTGCCAACCTCTGTTGTAGAGTATTAGTGCTTAATATATAAATGGTTAATATATAAGATTTCAACGCCAACCTTTATGGTAGAGTGTTAGTGTTTAATATATAAGATTTCACTGCCAACCTTTAATTTGTTTTACTTGACCTCCAACTACTGCTCACTTTTACTACCTTTCTTTATGACCCTCATTCTCCCTCTTTCTACTTATCTCTCACCTCTCATTCTCCCTCTTTCTACTAATCTCCCACCTCTGAATTTTCACTACAAACTCTGTTTCTACTACTTATATATTATTTTATCCTAACTTTCCCTACTTCCTCGCTCTCTGCATAACTAAATTTTTCTAACTCAGTGTTCTCTCTTCCTGTCTTACAGTAAAGTCTTCCGGGTGCTCCACTCCTGCCACAAAACTAAAAGGAAAGCCTCATGCTAAACCTGAAGACACCCCAGAAGCTGACTGCTTGCCAGGCTTCATAAAAAGCTTATATTCTACAGTAACTGTACATGCATACCTAATTTTACCTTTATTATCTGCAATGCCTTTATTTGCTTGTTAACCCTTCTGTGTGAGATTTAGCAGCCTACCGCAGATCCCTAGCCACTATCTTCCTCCAGCCTTTTTTTTCTCAACCTATTTTCTTTTACATTAGAATAAGCTTTTTGCTTACCTCTCCTAGTTGCTATTTGCCCTCTGACCACTATTTAGCGGATTTCAACCAACTTAAAATTTCAGCTTTTAACTATTTATCCCAAAGAGCCTAAACCTATTTTCTAGTGACTAACTGTAATTTTATTCCCCTTGCTAAACACTTGGTAAATCTCACTCTCACCTAAATTAATAAGCAACATATTTTAGATAAGATAACACACTCCCCCATTTCACTCTCAATTATTCTTTATTAAGCCATAACTTTAAAGACAGCTGATACTATTTTCTGCTGTACTGACCTTATTGCTTTTGCCCGCTCTGTTCACCCTGTGGGATCACTCCACTCCCCTACCCTACCCCCAAATCTCACCACCCCCAGAACACCTAACCTTATACTTCTATAACCACACCTCTATCCCACATTTACCAATAGCTCACCCTATCTCGTTACATACTTATCAATTTACTCCCAATTTACTTACATTCCCAACTACCAAATCTTTCTCTTTAAATAGACCTACCCATATCTGTCTTTCTGGAGACACTAATCTCCTTGTTTCACTGATCCCATTCCTCTTACTGTGTCTATCCCTGGCTTACAAATATACCTTAACTTGCTCCTCTTGTCTATAGTTCTTAATACTCCACTTCTATCCCATAGCCTCTCATGCTATGAATTCCTAAGCCTTACTAAATTTCAACACCCCTTAAAACAAACAACCCCTTTCTCTCTTTTAGCTTTACACCATAGTAACATAACATCCTTATCATCCTACTTTCTACCACAGTTCCATAGACTAACCCATATTAAGTATTTCCAGACAAGAAAAATTGACCCTATTTTATGTAAACTCGTGAAACTTTCACAGAATCCCCAACAGCACCTACTTCTACATGGTGACATTCATCCAAACCCAGGTTCTAGCATTACCATTCCTAATTCTCAATCTTTCCATCCCTCCACCTCTCATACCCCCACTACAACCTCAAACTCTCTTCTCATAGCCCACTTTAATACACGTAGCATAAACAATAAAATAACTCGGCTACATGCCCTGCTAGACTTACATTCCTTTGACATCCTATGTCTAACAGAAACATGGCTCAAACCAGTTACTAAGGACAATGATATAATCCCACCAGGTTATAACATCCTGAGACTAGACTGTAAAATAAAAAGGGTGGTGGGGTGGCGATATTGTTTAAATCTGAATTGCAGGTCACCTCACTAGATATTCATCTACCCTCACCTAGTAATGCCGAGATCTTAATGTCCAAGCTCCAACTTAATGCTAATAAATCCATTTACATTATTTGCTCTTACATCCCCCCGGGTAATAACATTAACACTCTTGAAAGCACCCTTAGTTGGCTCTCCACATCCTTCCCACAAAAAAAATACTCCTTGGTGATTGTAATATTGACTGGAAATATTGTACTTCTGACAATCCAACTACTCACATAAACCTTTATGGCTTTTATCAAACCATCACCTACCCTTCCAGAACCCATAAACCTAGCAACAAACAAACCACCTTAGACTGGATACTAGTTAACAGTAATCCCCAATTATATAAAACGGGCTTACTCCCTGATGATATTAGTGACCATTCTCTTACCTTTATAACTAGACAAAAGACCTCAATTCCCAATCAAATTAACATCAGAACTACATGGAACAAGAAAAATCTAAACCCAGTTAATTTTCAAGCAGAGCTTAAAGTCTGCAATTGTTCACCCCTAAAATACCTAAATCTTGATGAAGCAGTCTTATACTTAAACAACAAATTCTTACAAATTCTGGAACACCATGCCCTTTCTCGCAATGTTAGAATTAGGAACAAACCTGCTCCTTGGCTCTCAAATAAGACAAGGCTAAAAATGCGACTGAGAAATAAAACCTGGACCAAATGGAGAAATACTAAAAACCCTACTGATCATTTAAACTTTAGACAGCTTAGAAATGCCAAAAAAATCAATATTCATTGATAAAAAAAACTATTACCTTAAATTCCAACAAACCCAACATCAAAACCCAGAAAAATTCTGGTCAGGAATAAATAAATTGCTCCATCCAGGACACTCAAAAACTCTTACCCATTCTAATTTGACTCAAAATTCTCCCAGCCAAATTGCTGATACTTTTAGCAAACTTTTCTCTGAAACTGTCCAATCTTTAGCTAATACCTTACCACCCGTGCCACCTGATACCACCTTTAAGTCACCCTTGCCAACCAATTTACCACACATATTACATCTGCAGCCTGTTCCAACATCTTTCCCATGCACCCTACTTCTTAACCTTAAACCTTGCACTCCATCAGCTGACCTCCTACCAGCTGAATATCTGCAAATGGCAGCTGGAGTACTTGCCTACCCAATTTCCATCTTAATTAACAGAACCATTACAGAATGTTCCATCTCACATCTATGGAAAGTCTCACATATTATCCCACTCCACAAGGGAGGTAACTCAAATGAACTCTCAAATTTTTCCGCCCTACAGCCCTACTTTTCCCATTAACAAAAATTATGGAGAGATGTATTCATCATCAACTACTTGATCATCTCCTCCAAAATCACCTACTAGTGGACAGCCAGCATGGCTTTAGGACATTCCATATTACTACAATTGCACTCCTATCCTTTTCAGACTGCATTAATAAAATCCAAAACAACAACTTGCTGTCCTCAGCCCTCTTTATTGACCTCTCCAAAGCATTTGACATGGTGAATTTTCAACTATTGTTAGATATACTTAAATCTCTGTCATTAGACACCCAGACAGGGAAGTGGTTTAAGTCCTACCTAGGAAATAGACAACAAGCAGTCCTCTGGGACAATAAATTATCCACTCAGCTCCTTATCACTCTTGGTGTCCCACAAGGCTCTATTCTGGGACCTCTACCCTTTACTATTTTCATTAATGATCTGAAAATCTCCCTTCCACAAACCACCTGTATACAATATGCTGATGACTTATCATTAATATATAGCACCTGCTTGCCTGCAGAACTTCAAACCAATACCCAAAAAATATTCACCTTAGTTGAAAACTGGTTCCATCAACGATGTCTCCTCCTTAACCCAAAAAAAAAAAAAAAACAGACTACTATTGTTCACTCACACTTAAAAGTCCCCTGCTATTAACTTCACAGTTATATCTAATAATGCTACTGCAATAAGTCCTGACATGACCACCAAACTTTTAGGTGCAACAATTGACCATAATCTTAACTTTGACACAGATATTAACCAATCTATTAAATTAGTTAATAGAAAACTTGGTTTCCTTTATAGACTTAAACCCTTTCTCACAGCTTCATCTAGGACTTCTGTTACCCAAACTCACTTAATCTCCACCCTTCTCTATGCGTCCCTAATTTTTACAAACCTCTCCAAAAGCAATATCAATAAATTGGCAACATCTTATAATAATATAGCCAGATTTTTCACTGGAGCCCTATTTAGAACCCATCACTGCCAAAATCTCAAACTACTAGGATGGCTGGAATTGTAAAGTCAGCTTCTTATCCAGCAACTTACTATCATTCATAAGATCATGCATTATCCCACAAATACTCCCATACTCTGTAACCTTATCAGCCCATATAAAAACCTTACAACCCTATGATTAGCCAATAGTGTACTAGTATCCACCTTAAAATCCAGCAACAAATCTGGGGATTGCCTGTTTACTAACTCTGTTGGGAACACTTGGAACAAACTTCCAAGTGAACTAACATCCCTTTCATCCACCCCACTTTCAAGAAACAACTAAGAATCTTCCTAAAATCACAATGGCTATGCCCTTGCACCAATCCAGACAGATACTATCTCCTCTTGCCTGACCTCCTTTAATGTCTATTATACCTACCTCCTGTTGCTTTGTTTTTTTCTCTATGTGTTCTACTGAAGAAGCACTCTTCCCATGGAACCAATATATAAATAAACCGTTTGTTGCTTTGTTTCTTCTTTATGTGTTCTACTAAAAAAGTACACTTCCTACAGAACCAATATATGTAAAAAAAAATAAATAAATATTGTATTCTGCAGCATCTCTTTATTAGAAACACTAATAATTTCCTGTTTATGTTCTATCACTGTACTCTGCAATTAGATCTGTTTATAAAATGTTTTTACCTATGTCTGACAATAAGTGTATTTGTAAAATGTTATGATTTAATTGCTATGTAATTGTTGTAATGTTTTGGAGCTTTTCTCCCCGGGCCTCCACTAAAAATAGACATATACCCAGTTGGACTATCCCGGTCAACAAATGTAAAATATAATAAAATAAATAAAATAAAATGAATGTGTGAAGTGACCTATATATCAGGGCCAGTGATCAGGACTGTACATCAGGGCTGTCTGCGAGGCATTTTCTATTCCATTATTTAAGTGATGGACATCACAGATGGTATCCTGTATCCAAACAGCTGCCTCAAGATCTACAGATTGTGGACAATCATTGACTCCAACTGTGATATTAGTATAATAAAGACAGTATCAACACATACCAAAGATTGCTGCCACAGACATGACAACACCTGCAATGACAAAAAAACATGGGGGAATTTGTTAAGTCAGGAAAACAGACACACAATCACATTATAATGTGGACATTACACCCTATAATCAGACCAGTAGATATGTGATCTGTGTCCTGGGGTAGATGGTAAGTGGATCGCTCACCAGCACATGGTTGCACTGCTGACTACTCCCTAGTATGCAACACAAGTACTGAGTATATGAAGGACATCCACATCAGAGGCCATAATACCTCCATATTTCTCAGCCTTCATCACACCAGTAATTGAGTACAGTTCACCCATCTTCATGTACCCCCTACACATTTTCTATTAATGTGTAACTGAAGTGTACTAGCTTTGTCACAGTGAGCTGTCACACTGATTATTGGCCATACCTAGGTATCCTTTTTGTGGCATAAACATAACCGTCTGATGGTGCAGAACACCAATCAAGTTGTTACTCCAAATGCATGTCTGATATCTTTTCTGCTGATGCACACTCCACACATGCATGTTTGGCAGCATTAATGGTATGGATATCATTCTTGAAAGTGTGGATTGTGCCATGCATATATATGCCATGCACACCAGTCAACTAGCCTGTATTGTTCATAATGTCACATGCAGGTATAGCAGTGTCCTTCTTAAAACATCCAGCAGATGTTACAGTGCCAGAACAGTGGGCATAATTACCCTCATAAAGTGTGGACATATTATAATAGTTGTACAAGTGCGTTTGTGCAGAATCATCTCTGATCACTCTAAATCACATATGTCAGAGGCATGGGTTACTGGCGGTATTATTCTGATATTGTCCATGATTGTGTTGCTTCTTTTAGTGATATCCATGAGCCTTTACCTGTGTCACACTTGTTGAAGACCACTGCTGAGATTACACCCATATTCAGGCAAATGAGTCTGCACAGTTTCACTATATGCACCCTATCCCAATTGTATTCCAGATTGCTAATAGATGTCCTCTCCATTAGTAATATATGGATGCTTATCTCACACAGTAATCCTCTCCATTGTAATGTCACATTGTGTGATAGTCACATAATACACATTTTCACTATGCAGTCCCTACTGTACCATATAGATACATGATTGGTGTTGCTGCTACAACCATCATCCATTGACATGCCCTCATCTGCTGTACATTAGGTTATTTCACCTGTCTTCTTTCCCTTTGTGTATTCCTACAATTCATCTGTGTGTCCTTATTCATTACACACACTTCCCCCTTAGTGTTATTTTTCATGACAGTCCATGTACCGTTACAGATAATTTACACAACTTCAGTGCAGAATGCCAGGAATAGGACATCACAATAATTTGTACTGCAGATACAATGTTCTGTGTTTGGACCATATATTTCACATTCATACATCTCAGCTGTCCAGATTTTTGTACAATGTCCACATTTTTGTCTCATATTTTTGATATTTTCCTCAAAAAATGTTGTTTTTCCGGCAAATCATTGGCATCTCATTGCAGATTGAAGTCAGAAAATAATGACATTGTGTTTCAAACTTCATGCTCTTCAGAAAATTCATGCTAATTTAAAAACGATCATCCTATCAACTTTCTAAGTTTGTAAGAGCAGTATTTCAACAATGTCCCTATTGTTGGGCCTTTGTCCCCCCCATTGTGTATGACTTTGTCTAGATTTCATATTCTAAGAGGTTGATAAGTATGTTTGAATTTCATGCCTGAAATTCTTCAGAACATGTACTTTAACACAAAGCCCTGGTAATTCTAGTACATTTATATAAGGCATATATGTTGAATATTTCCATATTTCTGGGTCATTGTCCTCATAGTATGTTGGATTTTGTCCAGGTGTCTTGCAGTAAGAGACTGAGGGCTATTTTTGAAGCCCTGGTAATCATTGTGGCATTCCACGCAAAACCACAGACCATCAGTGCTTTGGTTTCAACAGTTGTGCTATCCATCTTCACTTATGGTTTCCTGGCTGCGAACAATGTTGTCAGATATGAAACCTTGCTTTAACTCTGTGTGAAGCATGAATATGCATTGCATGCTGCTGCTCACAGTGCACCACTGAGCACACATGTAAACTCAGTGTATCCTGGGGAGTGTAATTGCAATGTTCTCCATTTGTAGTTAGTCTACTGCTAGACAGTTTTGAAAGTTAGCACAAGAAGTGAAGAAATTTAAATTCAATTCTTAGAACTCCCTCAAAACTCCAAAGATATAGAGTATAACACATGGGAGCTGACTACTATTTTTAAATGAACAGAAAATACATAGAAAATGAAACAAATAATGGGCCAGATTTATGAAAGCTTGCAAGGAGTGCAAGAAGAGTGTAGGAGCTCACGGCGGCAATATGTCTGCCGTGTGATCCAGGTACAGCTGGCAGGGGCGTGCACAAGAGCTGCTAAAGCTACTCTTGCATGGACAGTGTCATGGTATGCAAATTACCTCATTTGCTGGTGAAAGCCATGCAAATGAGGTAAATTTGTGATCCAGGAAACACTAACCTGTCTGTGAAAGATTAGTGTTAGCTGCAGAAATGTACTCCGTTGGTAACGGAGTACCGTTCTGCAAATAGCTAAACGGAGCTATGACAGCTCCAAATAAAGGATGCATACAGTTGAGGAAGCATGCCAATGGCCAAATATAACGCCACTGGCATTTGTAAATGTTTAAATATATAACAATATAACAATTTTACTTTTTTTTCCCCCGATCTCTAATGTTTAAGCATAGCACAGCACTGCGCAAATGTGCGGCGCTTATAAAAAAAGCTTATTCTGCCATGCAGGTGAATGGCAGGCTGTAGACAACATGGCCATTGAGTAGTGGTTGCTAAGGGGGGGAAGCTCAGTGCCAGAGATGTAACCATGCATTAGTAGGCAATCCTATGCAAATGAGGATAAGGATAGTGAATCCCAACTTTCCCCAGCATGTGAGCCATTTCCAAAGAGTGTAAGAGTAGGAGTAGGTGAGTAGTAGAGTAGAATATAGGTGACATCATGAGAGGGTGTGTCAGACAGGCTGTAATCTAATTGGAGCACAGTGGCTTATGTTTGCTTTGAGTTGCTCAGGATTGCAAGAGGCGTGCCTACAGTTGTCCTATTTGAAAACCTCAAACTAAAGGTGCACAATGTTAAAAGATAGGAAACTCCCTCCTTGAAATATGCACACAGCATGTGTGCGCTTGTGCGCTCGTTTGCACTTGCTTGTGTGGCGCTTCCCCCCGGGAAGAAACAGAAAGGCAAAAGGAAGGAAAAGAAGTAGTAGGAAGTTAACCAAGGAGAACTAGCAGAGCTGCCAGGTGAAATATATCAGAATCAGCCAATTACACAGGCAGCAGACTAGCCCAACCCAGCACTTTAAACTCTGCAAACAACATCCCCCCCTGCTTTTTCTGCAACACTGCAATATACAAAGAGGGAAAGCTTAAAAAGCTTAAGTCAGACAAAATGTTAAGGCTGCTCTTGCTATCATAAACCAACATGTGCAAGGTGCTGAGGGTGGTGATGTTGTGAATGCTGCTGAGCAACCTACAGTGAGGAGACGGAGAAGAGTGTACAGACCCAGGGTAACCTACCAGGGGCTACATGAGCTGGAGATAGTGCAGCGCTATAGGGTGGACAGAGACCTCCTACAGCAAATTGTTGAGCTGTGCCGGCCACGTCTCATGCACGGAACCAACAGTGGGGAACCCATCCCAGAGGATACCAAGGTATGTGTTGACATAAGAATACTAGCTACAGGTACCTTCCAAAGACCAACTGGTGATATGATGGGGGTTTAACAGGCATAAGCATCCAGGGTACTAAACCAGTTCCTGGATGCCATGTCAGCACATGTCGGTGACCACGTATATTAACCCAATTCCCGTGAGGCATTGGCCAGCAATATGCATCTTTTCCACCAAATAGCAGAATATCCTAAGGTAGTGGGTGCAACAGACTGCATGCACATATGCATCAAAGCACCACCCAGTGAGCAGGGTAGGGTCTACATCAACCGCAAGTGTTTCCCCTCCATCAACTGCCAGGTGGTGTGCAATGCCCAGGGCATAATATTGAATGTGTGTGCTGGCTGCCCTGGAAGCTATCATGATTCCCACATCTGGCATCTGACACAGCTGTACCAGAGATTTGCCAATGGGGACATCCCTGATGGTCACCTAGTGTGGGATGCTGGATAGGCACTGGAGCTGTGGCTGATGACACCCATCAGAAATGCACACACACCTGAACAAGAACTCCATAATGAGGCACACGCACAAACAAGAAACATAATTGAGCATGTGTTTGGGATGCTCAACTCACAGTTCCGGTGCCTGGACACATCTGGTGGAGCCTTGCAGTACTCACCAACTACATGTACCCAAATTGTTATGGTATGTGCCATGCTACACAATATGATCCTACGGAAACAGCTTCAGCAGGAACAGCATGGGGCAGGGCCAAACAGCCCCCCAACATTGCCAAGGCCTGCACAGGCACAGTGTAACTTGGAGGAGGAACAACCTGAGCCTGCACTAGTAGGCAGAAGTAGGCATGCCCAGTATGCCCTGGCTTTGGCAAAGAGGCAACGCATAGCACATACACTGACTCAGTAGGAACCCTTGAAATGTCACCTATCTCTGACTTGCGCATACAGTAAAAGGGATGCCTAACTTGACACTACCTGTTTTCAAACATGTATAGGGAGTGTACTCTGTGCATCCAACAAAGGCAGGCCTGCAGCACCACCTGAGACATGAATGCCCTATTTTTAGCAATATAAAGCACTGCTAAGCACATTTTACCAGTGTTGAGAATATTTAAATATATTTGGGCATAGCTGCACACCACGCTAACCAGAGCAACGTCGGGCAATGTCAGGCAAAGTTGGGCAATGTTGGGCAAAGTCGAGTAAAGTTGGGTAAACACACTCACACCTGCTTTACTGTTCCTTAACCAGTCAGGTCTGCCCAGCAGAAAAATAAAAAGCAGTGACAGGGCTCGAACTCAGGATACTGTGCACTATAGTCACAGTAATGAACCACTAAGCCATGACAGCATTTTATTGGCATAGACACAACTTAAGTCACTCACACATACCAGTTGGGGGGGGTCACATACCTAAAAGTCACAGCCAGCAGGACAATTGTAGACAAACGCAAACACAAACAAATGCTGTATCATGCCCTCTGAAGAGGCATATGAGTAACCTCCCCCCAGGCCTATGTAGACAGATAACAGAAGGCTAGGCAGTGTGATGTGGGTTGGGTAGGCTATTAAGTCACAGACTCATATGCATGTAATTGGAAGCTAAGGTCTGTAGTACAGTGGTATGCCTCAAGCCAGTATGATAGGCAACAGTACAGACTGAAATGGAGTACCTGACATAGCAGTGCAGGCCTAGCAAATGTGTATAAGTGTCAGGTGTACCCCTCATCCTATGTACACCCACAGTAACAATCAGCTGTGCCCCCCGGGTAGAAATGTACAAATAATAGCTGCACCACCTGTATGTAGAAATGTTGATAAGTCTATGCAAATTGACAAATGGAAGCCCTGCAGGCACAGCGTGCTTCCTGTTGATGTACAACACAAAGGTGAGCCCTGAAGTAAAAACCAACTTGATTTTTCACACACATATATTATATATGCCCTATGGGCATGCTCACACACTTAAACAAATTTAGAAAATGTCAGTCAACACTATACTGAAAGGTCATACTGGGCATGCTCACACACTTAAACTAAGCAAATTTCAATCAATAACATACCGAAAGGTCATAATGAGCATGCTCACACACTTAGGCCATGTCTGAGTACAGCAGCGGGACACACATATCTGGCAGTTGCAATTCTTACTCCAGACACATGTCACTATTCACCAATCCTGCCTTGCGCACACAGTGATATGAAAACAAACCCATATAAAATATTGGGCCCCTGTCATAATCAAACTATGTAATACAAGTACTTAAGTTGTTCAAAGAAAGTGAAAATCCAAAGAAGATCAATAAATCTCCGATCAGTATCATCAAGAAACAATGAGCACTCCTAACATTATCTAAGCCATGTTCTGGAAAAAATATTGCCAAAGAGTCCATAGAAAACCATGAAGCGTTCTTTAGCTATATCATAAATATCAATGTAAACTCATATATGTTCTGAGTCAGTGCAAAGTGTAAATTAATACATGTACATGACTGACATTGCCAACATCTTGTCAGACAGGTTCAGACATATTTACCCCCCTCTCACTGACAAAAGGGCCCATTACCATACCTGGAGATTGTGAAAAGCCAGAAATCACATATACAATGGTTAAACAGCTCTATCCAAACCAAAAAACATGGTGTCTTTGGGATGGCATGGTGTCCCTGGCTGTGTCATATGTGAACTCCAAAACAAACAGACCCTGCACCTGAACAGTCTGTTGAGACTCACCCTCTGTACAGGTTATGAAACTGTTGAATGGGTTACAGCAATGTTTGACACACTCCACAAGTGTTGGTGCACAACAGACCATGGGAACTATTGTCTTATAAGTCTAATAAGCCTGATCTGCAAGGTCATGGAGTCCAGACAGGTTCAGACATATTTAACCCCCTCTCACTGACAAAAGGGCCCATTACCATACCTGGAGATTGTGAAAAGCCAGAAATCACATATACAATGGTTAAACAGCTCTATCCAAACCAAAAAACACGGTGTCTTTGGGATGGCATGGTGTCCCTGGCTGTGTCATATGTGAACTCCAAAACAAACAGACCCTGCACCTGAACAGTCTGTTGAGACTCACCCTCTGTACAGGATATGAAACTGTTGAATGGGTTACAGCAATGTTTGACACACTCCACAAGTGTTGGTGCACAACAGACCATGGGAACTATTGTCTTATAAGTCTAATAAGCCTGATCTGCAAGGTCATGGAGTCCATCATTATGTAACTCATAAACAGAGCTATTGGGAGCCTACAAACACCCAACCCTACCAATTTTAGTTTGGTCAGGGGCACATTATGGTCCCTAAACCTGCTACACAGTTTGCAAGGCAGTTACCCAGGACATACATCAATGAAATGAGCTCCACACGGCCTACATAGACCTTGAACAGACCTTTTCTAACATCCCACACACGTCATAGCCACAAAATCAACAACCTGGGCATAAACATGTATGTCATCTGATGGATTGCCAACTGGGGCACAGATAGATCCCACAAGGTAAGAATTGTGGTCTCCCTGTTGGACTGTAAGCTGGTAAAAACTGCTGTCCCCCATGGCTCAGTCCTGGGACCCCTCCGGTCTGGTGTATACTTTTAAGAAATACAGTCAAAGACACGAGGGCTATCATTAGCACAGTTTGTGGATGACTGCAAAAAGGTTGTCATAATCAATGTTTGGGACAACAGAGACATCCTTAAAAGGGTCTCAGTCAGACAGATGTGGTGTCAAAATTTTGGCCTTGAGCTACAGTCATACAAATACCACATAGGTGCCAACACCCTAAATATGGAGGTAATAATAAGGGATCTATGGACACATGTGTATAGTCATCTCTACTTCCAGAAACACAGTCACAAAGTGGTTAGAAAATCATGCTATGTGTTCCCACAAATTGCCAAAGTCTTTGCATGTAGGTCAAAGGAGGTTCCCTCTACTCATCAAGTCATCATACCCATCAGAGAGTACCATGGCACACTTGCGATTAATCTGATTAGGCACCTTCAGCAACTGGAAAGACCACTGAAGTACCTCAACAAGAGGATTACTGGCCCCAAACAGTTGTCCCATGCAACAAGACTGAAGTAACTCAATCTGTACTCAGTTGCATACTGTCTACTCAGCCAATATCTGCCCAACAGACAGGTCCATGTCCAATGCAGAACTGATGTACACGCTCTATCTGAAGTAAACCCAAGCTCACTCTGCCACATGCTCTAGGGATATAATCATCACAACAATAAATAGAACATGTTGGAGGGATACATTACTAACTCACAGACTGCCCTTGCTTTGGAACAGGCTCCCAACCTACATTAAGCTGAGTCCCTCACTGACAATCTTCCAGAGGAGCCTTGACAAGTGCATGTGAAACTGAACTGTCACACCATGGATCACTTCATCAGCTCTACTCTACACAGAGGCATAGGGAACTAACCCCATGTGTGGTGATAGCTGTACACTCTGGCCATACTAATATATGCCTTCAGGCAGATAGCCTATTACCTACCTATGTACCTATATATGTAGGGGAACATAGTATAATAAGCCAAAGATGGATGGGCAGAGATGTGTGTAAGAGGGTGACCATGACAGTGAGCCATCTAGGACTGTCCCACTCAGCACACATCCCAATGGCACAAAAGACATGAGGTCCACATCTCACCCACTGTACATAATAGCCACCAGTATATGTAAGCATTACAGTGTATGTGGTGCATGTGCCTGCTGTACAACATGACTGTACAATGAAGTACACATCTACTATCTGTAGACATGTACCTGTCACATAGGTTCATAGGTATGTAGTAGACTATCTTCATGAAGGCATATATTAGCCTAGGCAAGTTGTGCAGCTTTCACCACCCCGTTGGTCAGTCTCATAAGCCCTAGTTCTAATAGTTAGTACCCTAAGCCCCTTTCTATTGGGGATGCTGATGTGGTGCCTGGTGTGAATTGTCTGTTTCCCATCCACTCATCAAGATTCCTATTGAAGAGTGTCAGCGAGGGGCTCTGTCCGATGTACATCGGGACTCTGTTCCACAGTAAGGCAAGTGTCTGGGATGGTACTCTATCCCACCAACATGTTGTATTCATTGTTGTGATGAGGTTCATATCCCTGGAGTGTGTATTGTGACTCAATTTTGTTATCCATAGACGGAGCATGCTCAACAGTTGTGTGTTGGACATGACTCTGTATGTTAGGCAGAGTGTGCCTCTGAGTAGGCGGTACGCAACAGAGAACAGATTTAGTTTTACCAGTTGTGTTGCATAGCACAACTGTTTGAGGCCTGTAATCCTCTTGGTGAGGTACCTCTGTGGTCTCTCCAGCTGCTGGATATACTTAGTCGAGTAAATCCAAAATGGTGCATTGTACGCAATGATGAGTCTGATGACTTAAGAGTAGAGGGCCACCACTACCTCTTTTGATCCTGATGCAAAGCCTTTGTTGGTTAGGTGGGCCACATAGGATTTCCTAATCACTTTGGCAACATGGTTGTCAAAGGAAAGATGACTATCTACTTGTGTCCCCAGATCCCTTATCACCTTGTCAGTTTTTAGGGGGTAACACCTATGTGGTAGTTTGTGGGTACTTTGTTTTCCCCAAAGGGGATTACTATGCATTCTTTCACATTGAGATTGAGGCCATGATTCTGACACCACACATCTGTCTCATAGAGTCCCTTCTGGCGAATATTTGTGTCATCCGGGGAATCTATTATGGCAAACACTTTACAGTTCCCAGCAAACGTAGTCAACCACAACCCTCCTGTGTTGGCATGTACTTTTGAGAAGTCTATACCAAACAGGAGGGGCCCCAGGACTGAACCCTAAGGATAACTTCTGTGTCTCTGCTCGACAGTGGCACAGGAAAATAAATTTCTTGGGTGGCAATAGCCAGGGAACCTTTTTGGCTAGGCTTGTATAGGCCCCAGGGCCGATAGCCTAGTACCTACCTATGAACCTATGAACATATGAACCTTTGAGCCTTGCCTAAAGAAGGTAATATGGGGACAGCAAGAGCCTTGGCCAGTATTCAGAAGCTTAGGGGAGACAGGTGCAAACCATCTGTACCGAAGCAAAAAGGCTTGTCTATCATGTCATCACAGGCAGACAGAGACTGGATCCCCTTTGAATGACACCAGAAGCTCAGCCAATTGTTGAAGTTTATCATCTTTCTGTTATGTTGCAGTATCATGTAGGTGAAGGTAAGATGCTACTCAAGGCCAGGGTCATACCAGCCTGGGCTACATGATCATAGAGATACTATATATCTCTTGTCATGTTGTCCTGGTAGGTATGTCTCAGATCATTTGCACTGACATGTACAAAGAACACGTCATATATGTACCTGTTCTGGAGTGATGTAAGTGCTTGTGTTAGGTGGTGGATAATAGCACCTGTCAGACAACTGACAGTAACCTTCCCCTTGTCCAGCCGAGTGAGTGGAACATCTGTGTGCCTGACTAAGAAGTCACCTATTACTAGTGTGTTGGGTGTGTTGTTTTGCCTTAGGGCCTGTTGTGAGGCACACTGCTTTGGTGTATTATGTGTTTTCTGTTGTGTGCTTGGAGGTTCATGTTGCTTGCTTGTCTGCTTAGGAGGACACTCTCTCTTTTTCAGATTAATATTTGTATTCTCTGTGTATGGTAATGTGTATTTATGTGTGTGTTTTTCTGGTTCTTATACTGTAGGTCTATGTGAGACTGTTGGTGTTGTGGTTGTATGACCCTACTCCTCTTGACTGTATTGTCAAGTATTGGGTTGACAGAGCTTAGCCACCAGTTTGACCCTGTGTGTGTCAGCATGTGGTGCATCAACCCATATATGATATGGTCATGGCCTATGCATACAATACACTCACAATCCACCTAGTATGATAAGCCTGCTGAGGTTAGCAAATGTGAAAAAAAACCTTTGGGCAAACTGTCAGCAAGTAATGTCTGTATTGCACCCTGTAATTCCATATTGCTTGCTGAAGTGTAAAGACGTACTTAGTTTGGATTAAGAACCCTGCACTTGCCAACTGTGTGTGTGTGTGTGTGTGTGTGTGTGTGTGTGTGTGTGTGTGTGTGTGTGTGTGTGTGTGTGTGTGTGTGTGTGTGTCTCCCTGGGGAGAGAGCAACCTTTTTAAAGACTACTCACACCCCTTAAAAGTGGTATACTCATCTTTGTCAAGTCTGATGATGTCACCATCCTACAAATATAACTGTGGAAAAGTGAAATCCCAGTAATGTGTACAGCATGCTGTGTAAATATGTACTGCTGTATTATCATAATGTAGTTAAGTAGGGGTAAGAATCCTGTACTTGCCATCTGTGTGTATGTGTGTGTCTCCCTGTGGAGGAGCAACCTTTTTGGAG
This sequence comes from Protopterus annectens, assembly GCF_019279795.1. NCBI lineage: Eukaryota > Metazoa > Chordata > Ceratodontiformes > Protopteridae > Protopterus > Protopterus annectens. The sequence goes on from NC_056735.1 coordinate 1,543,663,711, forward strand.
ACTACTCACACCCCTTAAAAGTGGTATAGTCATCTTTGTCAAGTCTGATGATGTCACCATCCTACAAATATACCTGTGGAAAAAAGAAATCCCAGCAATGTGTATAGCGTGTCGTGTAAATGCGTACATTTGCAGTATCATACTGTAGTTAGGTAGGGGTTTGAGTCCTGCACTCGCTATCTGTGTGTGTGTCTCCCTGGGGAGAAGCAATCTTTTTGGAGAATACTCACACCCTTTAAAAGTGGTACACTCATCTTTGACAAGTCTGATGATGTCACCATCCTACAAATATACCTGTGGAAAAAAGACATCCCAGTAATGTGTAAAGCTCGTTGTGTAAATGCATACTGCTGTAGTATCATAATGTACATAGGAAGGAGTTTGAATCTTGCATTTGCTGACTGTGTGGGTGTGTTCCAGGTGTGTGAGAGTGTGTGACACCGTTGGTCAATTGGAGTGGGTTTTGATTTTTCTAGTGTATGACATATCACAGTGACAACTGTATGTGCATTACACATGTAAGGTAGTGGGGCAAAGCCATATACATACATGTGACCTCAATTATTTCATAGGTGGGTACTCTGCTTTCTCCATGAAAGCATCTGTTATTTTTGCCAGATCGTACTGGCATTTTCCAGACCTTAGGTCACTTCTGTATGCTCGTGACAAGCTTAGCCAAAACAGTAATCCCTGGGTTATGTCTTCTGTTTCACATCCACTCCTCACGGTTTCTATTGAAGAGTGTGAGTGAGGGTATATGCTTGAGGTAGATTTGAATCCTGTTCCAAAACAAGCACAAGAGCTTGTACTAATTGGTCGTTTTGGACCATTTCCAGCTCTTTTGAAGTTCCCTGTTTAAAATCCGCCTCTGAGCATTTTTTTCTGGCTATACTACTCAGAAACAGCTCCTCGTGGTCCTGCAGAGTGGTGCTAGCAGCAGAGAACTGAGAAAAGTGACTACTTTCCTGATCTAAGTATTTTTTTTGCTGTTTTACCTGAGAGACCTTCTTTTTCTTACTTTGAACAAGTTTAAACTGCTTTCTTACCTGTTTTTGCATTGTACATTATCTGCACTTAAGTTACAGTTGGTCGTCAGTTTGTTTGTTAAATTTAACTGTTGAGGCTGCCCACTAAAGTGCACTAGCCTGTGTAATTGATTTATTACTGTTTCCTGCATTTCTGTGTACTTTTTAACTCAAAAAACAAAACAAAAAAAAATATCCTTGTTTTCCTGCCTTTTCTCGACTAGTTTAGACCAGTATACATGCTTTGCTGTATTCTGGACTGTGGTGTAGTTCCTGTGTTGTCCATTGCCTTACTTGGATAGAAGGAAGTTTTTTTGCTCACCAGTGGGAGTGGGGAGCCTTGAGCACAGCACAAGAGCTTGTAGTAATTGGTTGTTTTGGACCATTTCCAGCTCTTTTGAAGTTCCCTGTTTAAAATCCGCGTTTGGGCGGTTTTGCGCAATTGTGCGCATAGCGCAGCACCAGTTAAACAGTCTTAAACTATTCCTGGCTCCGCCAAGTCTGCACTTCAGTTTTTCCCTTAAGAAAGCTCTACTTTCAACAAAATCAGTCTATTCGCTATATTATAAGCCTAGCACTTGCTCCCAAAACCTTTCTTTCAAGTGAAGCACCCTTAAACTAACGTAAGCACTACATCCACCTACAACCCGTGTTAATGCCCACTTCCCTTCAAAGTCCTCTCTGACCCAGTTTCACATCACTCCATTATACTATTCTGGCATGTCGAGTGGTATATTACTGCTGTCCTCTCCAGTTCAGCTGGTTAACCTGGGAATCCTGAGACAATGTTACAATTGTCTCATGTACACAGACAACCCTCTCCTCCTCCCAACAAACACAAACACATGTGAGAGATGCAACTATATAGCCAATCTGGAGGATGAACTCTCTCAACACAGGACTAGCAAGACCAGACATGAGGAGAAGGTAACCACACAAACAACAAATCCAGTCTCACATAAACCAACCACAACTGCAAACCAAACACATAAAAACACAAAGATATACTCGGAGGCTCTAATAAAAAACTTACCAAAACAACAGAGGCTCCCAAAGCAGACACCCAAGAAAACACCACCTCAAAACACAGCACATGCAACACATAGTACACTAAGTCAGTGTACCAAACAATCACAGCCCTTAAGGTGAAACACCATGCCTGATACACTAGTAATAGGTGACTCTATAGTCAGACACACTGACGTTCCACTTACCAGGCTGAACAAAGAGAGGGTAACGGTGAGCTGCCTGTTGGGTGCTAGGATCCACCACATAACACAAGCACTCAGGTCACTCCAAAGCAAGTACAAATATGACTCCGTCATTGTCCATGCCGGCGTGAATGACCTGAGACATACCTCCTTGGACTATATGAAAAGAGACATAGAGGAGCTCTCTGATTATGTAGCCCAGGCCGGTATGACCCTGACCCTGAGCAGCATCTTGCCCTCACCAAGAATGATGCCACAATACAAAGACAAGATGATCAGCTTTAATAATTGGCTCAATTACTGGTGTCATTCTAGGGGGATCCAATGTCTGTCTGCTTGGGATGACATGCTGGACAAGCCACGCTGCTTCGCAAGGGACGGCTTGCACCTGTCACCACTGGGCTTCCGGATATTGGCTAAGGCTCTTGCCACCCCCATAGTGCCTTTTTTAGGCAAGGCTCAAAAGACAAACCCACCACCTTAGAAAACAAAAACGGAAAAAAACAAAGGGTAATGCTGCTCAATGCCAGAAGTCTAAATCTCAAGATGCAGGCTCTTGAAGCACTCCTTCATATGGAGAGCATCGATGTCTGTGCAGTAACTGAAACCTGGTTCAAGGCTCCAGAGAGCACCCCATCCCTAGCAGGTTATACCTTGTATCATGCATTTCGGCCCCAAAACTTGGGCCGAACTACAAAAGGAGGGGGAGTGTCCATATTCATTAAAGACACCCACACCTCCAGGTTAGTGGCAACGCATGAAGCATCGGAGACCATCCATGTGCAACTAACCGTAGGCAAAACTGCTATACAACTTGTAGCATGCTACAGACCACCCTCTCAATTTCAGGAACTCCATTCAGCCTTCCTGAAGACACTGGAGGATATGAATGTCTCACCAAATACCATCATATTGGGAGACTTCAACTACCCAAACATAGACTGGGTGCATTATTCAAGCCCTAACACCCTAGCACAAAGGTTCCTGGAATTCATCAACTCAAATGCAATGGAACAACTAGTCACCTCCCCCACAAGGGGAAATAATATACTTGACCTGATCATCACAAACATGGGGACAAAATGCTCAACACCAGAAGTATACCCCTCACTAGTGAGATCAGACCACAAACTAATAACCCTAGATATTCATATCCCACCTCCACCCCCAGCACAAAAGACCACAGTGAGAAACTTCTCAAAAGCTGACTTTACACTCCTTAGGACTGAAATGGTATCCTTTAAGCCCCCTGGGCCAGTGGAAACCACATCCCACACTGCTGAATCCTTCACAAATGCTTTATACGGACATCTCCATGAATGCATGGATCATGCAATCCCAAATAAAACCAAGACCCTTTCCACCAAAGGCAGGCATCCTATCTGGTGGACCCCAGCCATAAACAAACTTTATAACAAGAGAAGGAAGCTACTGCAAGACAGAGCAAAATCCCATAGAGGGAAAGCATCTCTGATCAGCACTAGCAAAAGAATACGTTCGCTCATAAAATCATCAAAGGCCAACTTTGAGAGAAAAATCACTAAGGACACTAAAGATAACCACAAGGCCTTCTTCAATTATGTTAGAAACGTGGGCAGAAACCCTCATATATGCTCAGAGTTAGTTCATAATGGCAAGAAATACACTGAACCCACAGATATTGCCAACATACTGGCAGACAGGTTCAGTGCAAATTTCTCCCCTCCCTCACCCCCAAAAGATGAAATATTTATCCCAGCTGAATGCAACCTCCCTGACATCTCAGATGTCCAGGTGAGAGCTGTTCTCAGCAAAGCTAAAAATACAGCATCTATGGGACCAGACGGTGTCCTGGGTTGCGTGCTAAGTGAATTCCTAGAGGAGCTAAGCCCGCACATAAGAATGCTGTTTAATCTTAGCCTTATTACAGGATATGTCCTTGAACACTGGAGTACAGCAACAGTGGTCCCACTCCACAAAGGAGGCACCTCTACAGATCCTGGAAACTACCGCCCTATAAGCTTGACCAGCCTGGTCTGCAAAGCTATGGAAAGGATCATTATGAAACTCATAAACAAAGACATTGGGGACCTATAGACAATTGACTCTACCCAGTTTGGATTTGTAAAAGGCAGATCCTGCCTTTTGAACCTGGTGGACTTTTTTGAAACAGTCACTAGAGCCATCGATGAAGGCAAAGCAGTTCATACAGCCTACCTGGACCTGGCAAAAGCCTTCAACACAATAACCCACTCAGGCATCATAGACAAGCTCAACAGCTTAAATGTAAACCCGTATGTCACAAGATGGGTTGCAAACTGGCTAAAGGACAGAACCCACAAAGTCAGAATAGCTGGAGCTATGTCACATTCTAAGCCAGTCACAAGTGGAGTCCCACAGGGCTCTGTCTTGGGACCCCTCTTGTTCGGCATTTATTTCTCAGATGTGCAGGCAAACATAGGGGGGTTGTGGCTGACAAAGTTCACAGATGTCTGTAAACTAGGCACCATAGTCGATACACCAGCTGACACATGCATCCTTCAGAAGGGCCTTACAGAAACAGACGACTGGTGCCAGAGTCATGGCCTTAAACTAAATGCCAAAAAATGTATAGTCATCCCCTTCGGGAAAAACAAAGTACCCAGAAATTACCACATAGGTGGTAATCCATTAAGTAAGGAAAAAGTAATCAGAGACCTGGGAACCCAAGTTGACAGTGACCTCTCACTTGACACCCACATCGCCAAAGTGGTTAGAAAGACCTTCTACCTTGCCCACCTTATCATGAAGGGATTCACATCCAGATCAAAGGATGTCATTGTGCCTCTATATTCCTCCCTTATCAGGCCTATGATTGAGTACAATGCCCCATTTGGTATGTACCTCAATCGGCACCTGCAGCAGCTGGAGAGACCCCAAAAGTACCTCACCAAGAGGATCAAGGGTCTCCAACATATGTCATATGCTGCCAGACTAAAGAAGCTCCAGCTCTATTCAGTAGCATACCGCCTGCTCAGAGGTGATCTGTGCCTGACGTACAAGGCCATGTCCAATCCGGAATTAATGGACATGCTCCACCTCAAAAAATCCAAATCCATCAGAGCCACGAGACCTAAAGAACTAAACCTCAGCACAAATATGAATAGGGCATGCTGGAGGGACAGATTCATAACCCAGAGGCTTCCCGCACTCTGGAACAGGATCCCAGTCCATGTTAGGCAGAGCCCTTCACTGACTCTTTTCAAAAGAAATCTTGACGAGTGGATGGGTGATCGTAGGTTTACCCCGGGGGTCATCTCTGTGTCATTACTAGACAGAGGCACAGTAAACTAAATTTATTTTGTACACTTTTGTATCATTACACGGGGTGGCGAAAGCCACGTACACTATGGCTAGGCTTATAAATGCCCTAGGGCAGATAGCCTAGTACTATACTATGAAACTATGAAACTATGAAACAAAGTCTGGCAAAGATGACTAATCATTATAGGTGTGCAACAGCCTCTGTGGATCTGCATGCAAACCCTTTATTGCTTATGTGCTCCACAGAGGGATTTCCAAAACTCGTTGGTAATGTGATTACCAAAGGAGAGATTACTAAACACATGGCTCTATGTATACATTAGTACCTGTTCCACATTTTGGGGGCTACTACCTATGTGGTACTCTGGGGATACTTTGTTTTCTAAAAGTGGATAACTATGCTTTCTTTGGCTTATAGCTTTACAGCATGAGTTTGACACCAGGTATCTGTCTCTATGATACCCTTTTGGAGGATGCGTGTGTCATCTGGAGAATAAAGTATAGCCCACAGTATGCATTTTCATCAAACATGGGCAGACATATCCCTACTGTGTTTTCTTGTACCTAAGAAAGCTATATGTCAAACAGGAGTGGTCCCAAGACTGAGTGCAGGTGAATACCACTTGTTACTGGCATAGAATTGCACATGGAGGCTGCAAATGTTACTGTGTGTCCTACATCTGTGCATCTGTTGTCAATCCATCATCTAACAGTCGTTTATGGTCAGTCTGTTGAGGTTATGTATAATACCAGAATGTGGGATGGGCATGAATTGCTGGTGAGCTATAGCATGTCTGTATGGACCTCCACTCCCTCACCTATAGCCTTGTTAACTGGCTTGAAGTCTACTAGGTGTAGGAGCTATGATCTGGCCTTTAGAGAACCTAAGTGGGTATGGTGCAGTGTTTGCAGGTTCATAATGTCTATGTTAATGAGTTCCATAATGCTGTGCTCCATAGCCTTCCAGATAACATGTGTCTGGCTTATAGGATGAGAGTTTCTAGGATATGTTGTAGTTCTAGCCTTAATCAATTTATGTTAACATTTGCACTAGGTGTGATGAGGGTGGACAAGTTTAGGAATAAGTATATTAGAGAGTCAGCCAAGGTTTGAAGGTTAGTAGACCAAGCCAGATAGGCAGGATTAAGTTGGTTTGTACATGTGCTGAGGAGGGATGCAGAGTATATTGTGAAATAGATGCTAAGGATGAAGCCACCAGGTAACAGGAAAAGAGGAATGCCTAAGATGAGGTTTATGGCTGTGGTGAGAGAGGACATGCAGGTGGATGGTATGACAGCGCAAGATGCAGAGGGCAGGAAGAAATGGAAACAGATGATCTACTGTGGCAACCCCTAATGGGAGCACCCAAAAAGAGAAGAAGAAGAAGATGTTGTAGCTCAACCCTTGTGGACTGTGAACACCATTACTGTGCATCATTCCACAAGTATGTAACCTGTATAGAGGCTGCATCTGGACAGAGTGTATAGGTGAGTGGAGACTTCATATGTCAGCTTGTGTATGATGCAGCCAGTGATACTGTCCAGTACCATTGCCACTGTGGTTTGTACTTTGGTAAAGAGATGTTTTAACTAGAGTGTCTGTAAATCATCAGGTTTTACATTCTTTAGGTCTGGAAATGTGGCCCTTGTGTAACGACAGGGTGATGAAATCCTCATTCAAACTGTCTGACAAGAAATTGGTAATGTCAGTGAGATAAGTGTACTCTGTGAACATTTACATTAACTGACCCGATCTGAGATTTCCCCTGTAGATTATAAACAACACTAAAGAAAGCTTTAGTGTTGTCTTTGGAATTCTTGCCATTTTGTATTTTGAAGCTTGCCTTGTATGTTTATTGAGGGATTGTATTTTCCCAATGATATTGACCAGAGAGGTTATCTCTTCTTGGTATGTAACTATTTTTTGGTACAACTTCACAACTTCTATTATATATTTAGTTTATGGCAGGGGTCCATGAGACTAATGCACTTTTACTGTATAAGTGAGAATTTCTTGTGTTTGTGATAGCACGGTCCATGCAACCCTTGAGGTGAACAGTGTGCATTACTAAAGGACTATGCAGCTAGGACAGTGTTAACCTTAGTAATGCAAACCAATGACAGATAGCAACAACAGCATCACCCACAGCACAGTGTCAACCCGTGTCATACACACACATGCGTACTCAAGTTCCAAAATGTGTGTAGTACAATGCATACTGGCCAACAATAGAAACTATGGAGTGTTAATGCTGGCCAATACAGGGCATGTCACCCTGCCCATGTGTCCAATATGCATGTACATGCAGACAGTGTACCTCCACCATGTTCACAAATGGACACCTGCAAACATGTGTTGCACACACCCCACACTTACTGTCTACTGTATAATGCATGCTGACACAACTACACACATCAGCCAAGTGGCACATGGGCAAACAAAACACAATTGGAATAAACACTGGTGAAAACAATACAACATTGCTAATTACAGCTTTAATGCATCATGCCTTCTCAGCTACACCTTCAAGGATATCATTACACTTTACTGCTGACAACATGCTACACATCCAACCATTGATATACTTTATTAAAGTCACCCTGTGCATCAGCACCATGTTAGCCTGTTCCTGCATCAATGTTACAGATGACAGGAGGTGGCACAGGTTTCATCATATGCACAGGGTGTGTTGTTGGTTTTCCAGAGGCCTACACTGAGCCATACAATCGACATGTGTGTGTGAGTGTCTGTGTGAGGGCCATGAGTACTGTTATGGGCCAATGTTGATGTCATATGTGCGGGTATGTGTTTGCCCTAGGTTTCTGGTTTATGTGTGTGTGTCTGCATGTGCACAGTTCCACCATGTGGCTGCCATATACTGGGATTTGTAAGACAGCTACAGACTGTACCTGGTAGGCTTTACTGATCACTGTCTCTGTCCATGGAACCTGTGCCTGGCAGGGGTGCTACAGACAGTATCAGTTAATAATCCAGATTGGGTACTATCCAAAGAGGTTGACATATGTCCACTGGATCCAGGTGCCTGCTGGGACTGGCCAGAGCCATGTGCACATGGTCAGCTGGGATGGTCTATGGACAGCCCCCCCTAACATTGCTGGGGCTGGTACTGGCACTATGGGAGCGGCTGTGACTTGCTGGATGTCCACAGCGACCTCCAGCTGGTGATGTTGCTGGCATACGTCCACGTTGACGTCTCAACCATCCCACACTGTCCTGATACATAGACATGACATTGTGGAGAACATCCAATGTCTCACCCCAACGTCTATCAATGACCTCAGTGTAGTTACGTATGGCACCTGCTAGGTCACAGATACTGTCATTTACAGAGGTGTAATGAGTCCTTTGTGCCCTTAGCCCCTGTCTGGTGTACCACTCCATTCATGTCTGTGCCTCCATGACAGCCTGGAACATGCATGTGGTAGAAAGAGGTGTGGCACATCTGCCAGGGGCATGATGACCAGCAGTGCTCTGAAGAGAACCCCTGGGCATCTGCCTATGTGGTATCATTCCAGACATCTAATTATGGCTGATGTGTCCTGATACATGTGCCATAGATACCACACTGTCCTGGCCAGTGCCAACCATACACTGTCCCTCAGCTAAGGGCAATGGTGATGATGGATGTACAGGCAGTATGACTGTGTATATGGATGGGTTGAAGATTTGTGTACTGTCAATTGGTGGCCCAACAACAGACCCTGATAAATCTGCCTGTGCCTCAACACACCTATCCTCATCATCACTGTCTGTCTCAGTGACATCAGGTTCCCTGCTGTACTGAACCAGCCCCTCCTCACTACCTATGAGAGGAAAACAGGAAACACACTTTAAGACCTGAACATGACTTCAGACCACATGCACACATGTGCACATGCACACATGCACACATGTACACATGCACACATGCGTACATGCGCACATGCACACACACAAAACTACAGTCCTCTCTAAAGCAGACACACACAACACCAGCATTCACAGAACATACACAATAGCAGGTGATGGTGGGGTACAGTATTACAAGCAAAACAGTCATATCACACATGTCAGCATGCAGGACATGTGTTGCTCAACAGCATGCAGTGCAAGTGTAGTCAGTCCTTGTTACTAACAGTATACATGGCTTTGATGCTTGTGTTTTGTTATTAGGTGATGGCCCTCCCCATGGAACACAATGCATACATGGACACAACATTGCTGTGCAGGTATTCATAACCCTGTAATGTACTGTGCACCATAACTCACAGGTGTACATACCATTGCTGGATGTGTATATGTGTTTCAGATAGGTATCCAATGCTGATTACAGCCTCTGTGTCTTTAGCAAATAATTATGGACACATTTTTAGCCCATGCATGCTGAGTATTCACACAACATCATCAGTGGTGCATGGATATTTGATAGAATACCATTCGGCCACATCCCCAATATACAGTACTAATGGTGAGTGTAGATAATATTGTGGACATGCCAGTCTCATCCAGGACATGGCATGCTAAAACACAGCTGCATATTTAAACACTACACATACCCAATGTGTGTCATATGACCTAGCCACACAATAGCATCACAAGACATATATGTGTCAGTTGTGCAAATGGTGATTGGTATGCATACTGTTTAGAGGTGGATATGTGTGCACACACCCATCATTATGGTGTGTAGCAATGACAGCTATGTGTAGTACTGTGATTACAATAACTGGATGGGGTATAGTACCATAGGCCATCATCATGAAGCATCAGGTGGTCACTCAAGGCTACAAATGTTTCACAAACCAGCACTAATCAAATTCACCATTTCACAACCAGTTTTTACATGAGTTTGCAAGGATGCCAATAAGGAGCATTCCCTGACATGAATATGTAGTGTGTTGCAGAGTGTTTAAATGCCCCAGGATAGGCCTCTACCCCTCAGGTATATTATGTGTAATGTGTGGATGAGATTTTGGATACTGGAGTGTGTCTTTACAGAGGGTTTGGGAATCCTTTATGTGTAGCATGTTAAAATGCTCTGTGTATGACATAGATGTGTATGTTATGTGGATGTTGAGTATCAACTGTACCTATCCAATGATCACTACAGTCTAGCTGCATTTGTTTTAGATGGTCTGGGTATTGCATATGCTTGAGGCAGCTAATCACATTAGTGAGATGTGCGTGCTCTTACACCAAACATGCACAGCATGCATTATGGGTAGGTGTGTTACATGTGTACATCGCCTGCACCTTAACTATGCCATGCACTTTTTATTTACAATAATAAATGTAGAACACACTCACCAGCATCTGTCCACTGCCCTGATGTCACCCCAGAGGGACCTACATAGAGATGAGACAGTTTGTCAGTGGCCACAACTGTGGCATTGCTACTGTGTGTTTGCAATCTTACAGTACAGCAACAGTTTACATTCACAGGGCTACAGATTATGTTCCAGATGATCAGTATTGCACAACAACAGGCTCCATATCTTTGAGCGACACACTCCACATCTCACATATGCATGGTCTACCAATACAGATAACAGTAGTCTACAGATATGCCATGTTACCTGCATGCTCCATGTGGGCTTGCTGGGTGGCTCCAACCTCCATTATGGTGTATGTCTGCTGCTGTTGTTGTTAGGCAGGTGCCACCAGGTTCATGAGCAGCTCCTCCACTCTAGTGATGGGGGGATGTATATTAACATCACCTCCTGTTGCAAGCTGTTGTCTACGCACATCAGTGGCACACTGATGGACATGTCTGAGAAGATCACTGCAGTGGTGGCATACCTGATCATATGTCAGGTTATGCAGGACTACTTCTTTGACCCTGCAGACATCTTGCCACATTGCAGTATGCTCCTGCTGGTCCTGGCTGGTTCGTGAGAACATGAGACGGTAGTGCTGAATCATACTGCTAGTAATGATATCATCTTCAGCACTACTGTAACTTGGGTCCCTGTGATGGGTCATGATCCCTGGAAGACATAAATACAAAAATATGTCTGAGCAAGTCATATGGCACATTTAACATTATACAGTACAGATATCACTGAACTGCCATATATAGCAACCCATAAGTTAACCGAGACTGAAACACTGTAACTGCCACTTATCACTGCTCACCCTACAACTGCTTGAAAGTGCCTTGCTCACTTTCTATGTAAGGAACCATGTTCTGCATAGCAACAAAATAAAATCACTATATAAGGCTATACATGAGTACCTGGCACACTGTATGCAACACAATGCGCCACCTAGCCACAACAGATATACATCAAGCTGATGTGTAAAGAAAAATATCATCCATCACAATCAGTGTAAGGTCCAGTAAATGTATTACTATTATACCACGCAACTTGTTAATGCCAAACCCATGGCCAAAATATGTGCACAATTGGGAATATAGGTCACATACTGCTGCAGTACACTATAAATGTTGCTGGATATGCAGTTATATGTTTTATCACACATATGTCAAAGTACATGTTACAGACATACCCACACACACATCAGACATAATTACAGGACACAAAGGTATGACAACCCAGATACGCTTTCAATGTGTACTATACAGTACTGTGTGTCACTACTTACACAACCTTAATCTTGAGAAATGTAATCTGTGATGAATACAGGGACCACACAAATCAGTGGATGCAAGCAATGTGGACATACACCATACTTTGCTGTACAGGCCCAGAGCTTCAAGTAGTACCACAGTACACACAAGATTTGCATTCAACATCAGTACCAATCAATAATCATAGATGTAGTGGTTTAGCCTCCAATGACACACCCTAGTTAAAACCAAGGGACTTAATCACACTGTATGCAATAGCACTTGTTCTGCCTAGCAACAGAATACACAGCTTTTGCAAGGATCAAAGCAAGGACCCATAATACCATAACATAAACAGTTTCCTACTAAGCTATCCCACAGATACATATCTTTGACATATTCACAAACATATTGACCATCACAGTCAGTCAACAGTACAGATAATCTATTGCAACAAGTAGATGTAGGTGTGTATGAGTATATATATATATATATATATATATATATATATATATATATATATATATATATATATATATATATATATATATACATATACACATCCATTTGTCTACATATACATATGTATGTAGGCACATATACATTTCACCTTTCATAGTGAGAATATCAATTATACAAAGGATGTAAGGTATACAGTAATGTAATAAAATTGCACAGTCTTGGGATAAATGCATTGAAGGTGTTCACAGCCCAGGTTGCTTTAGCAGGCCTTACTGACTTAAACATTGCAAACTGAACAAACCACCCACAGTGTTTAACCACCACATGTCATATACAGCACTGTATGCTGTCTTGTTTGTCACACACTAAAACCTACATACAAATATGCGCATACTAACCTTCACCAACGTATATATCTCCCCCCTTCACAAACAGTTGCAATATGTCCCCTATTCTATGCACATATACAGATGTGAATATATATGACACATATATATTTCTCCGTATGTGTGTGGCATACACACACAAGATCCACACTGTTGTAAGTCCCTGGACCTCACAGCTGAACTGTTAGGCCTTGCTGCAACACAAACAGGTGTCACATATGAGTACACACTAACATTAGGGGGGTATATGTGAGAACAGATGCTAGATAAGCATACTAGACTGCTACAGCAGTTGCCAATGCTAAGCTAACCTTTAATATGACTATCATGCATGTGTTGTTCTGCCATACCCATGTTTATATAATGTCAGTGCTAATCCCCCCAACAGCCACTGGCCACACTACTGTATAGAACACAGATAACATGGATCAGATCTTTGACATTTAATGCTGAGCTACACATTTCACAGGTATGTCCCACTGCCCACAGGTACACACAGTATTTTCCATAGCAGTAGTTAAGCAGAACATCTGTGCATAAAGAAGCACTGCTGCCACATATGAATGTTTCACATTATGCAGACTATTCTTCAATAACATCTACTACATGCCAGTAAATACATATGTGTCACATACCTTTCCTTTGTATGATTTGGTAATATATTTTTTTCCTTTTCTCTGTCTGCCTCTCTCTCTCTCTCTATGCCAGTCTCTGCAATAGAGTGATTGAGTTTATTGGCAGAGATTGCAGCCTGCTTTTGTAAGAATTTGCACATGAGCACGTGATGGCCTCTGCACCAATTAGTGGCCACCATTTGCTAATTGCATGCAGCCTGCTGTGTAGTAATTGCAGTAATCACTGTTATAGCAACCCAGTACTATAAATTGCTGACTCATGTAGGCGTGTCCCTTTCAGCTTTCCAAGATGGAGATCATCCTTGTTTGGTGTGGACATCATTGTTTAAGACAGAAGGTTGGTATAGTTCTTATATCAGAAGCCAGAGGTATAGCCAGAGATTTACATTTTGTACCCAGACCTAATGTTGCTGCTTCCAGTACCCACTGTCAGTGTTGAAATGTACTCACCCCTCAAAATGCTACCCCAAGATACATGGAAAGATGTACTTACTGTTAAAATTAACTGCCATACGCTAGTTATAGAGATGTATTCCTTTGGCACAAGAATTGTTTGTGAACTGCTATACTGTGAATATTCATTTACTCAGTTCTAAACAGTTTGTGCGTTTTTAGTGTTGACATTAGCACAAGCTGCTCAGAAAAACTGGACACATTTCAGTACTGTGAGTATGCTTACCTACATCCTTGGTAGACCCTGCACACACAGGTATATTCTACATTTGGGTAGGGTTGCAGAAGTACAGAGAGCGTAAGTAGTATTGTGTGGATTTTATCTTGCTGGACTTACAGGGTTGCTGTGTACATGTAAGTTTATCAAGGCAAGTAGTCTGTCTGTGTAACTCCCAACTGTGGACCTATCCACATGATAGCCAGAGAATAGCCTGTTATTTTTTGTCTGTGCACCACACAGGTCTTTTATGCAATAGAGCAGTGGCATTCTTACAGTTGGTTGCTACCAGTACACAGCTACATCAATTTGTATTTCAGTGTTTTATTCCTACATAAGGGTATGCTTCCGAAACTCCTTCCAAAGCAATTTGCACAGTGTGTAACAGCAGAAAGGCTGATATGCCTCTGTGTTTCTGCCTCTGCCAGACCTCTCACCCAATCAGGTACATATTTGAACAGACTCAGGGAAAAGTCAAGAAAAAGTCAGGGACAATCAGGGACACGTTTAAAATATTAGTGCCATTAAGCTGAGACATTGAGAGAATCAGAGCATATGAATTAATACACCTTTTTAGAAGTAAAAAAAGTGTCTAACTCTTAATTATTGTCATTTTACATTAAGTGTAATTCACCACCTTTCTGGCCAAAGTCAGTAGTTTTAGCAGGGATTCAGAGGGACAAAGCTAAAATTTTTGTCAAAATCAGGGACATCCCTGAAAATTAGGGACAGTTGGGAGGTATGGCCTCTGCCCTAAACAGATATGCCAGTGTTTGTCCTGCTGTAATACTGTGTGTGGTTGTAAAGTGATGGTGTAACATTATTTCCTGCTGGAATGGCTGCTTCTCTTATCACAGTCATGTAATGTAATCCCACAACTGTTGGTCAACATCCACAGAACAAGTTGTGTGGTATGGTATTCCTATTTTTCCTTTACATTCACTCATTCTGATGCATGGTATAATTATTTAAGCACCAACTTGATGTATATCTACCGTGGCTTAGTGGTACTTCATGTTGTGTAGTGTGTGCAAGGTCCGGGTTACGAGACTTACACAGGTATTTTATTTTGCTCCTGAGCAGAACAAGGGCCCTCACATACAGAGGGACTAAGGCACTTTTAAGCAGTTGTAAGCGGGTTTGCATGGGTTTTCACATTGCTTAGCTAAGCACAAACAAGCACAAACATGCACAAACCCACTAACTACTGCTTAATAGTGCTTACTCCCACTCACCCCTTGCTAATTTTTTAAAAAAAAAGAAAAATAGGGAGCTAGGAAAGTGATGAAAAAGGGGCACAAAGAGGGAAAGACAGTATGGATAATAGCTCAGGATGTGCAGGACGGGTGTAGGGAAGGTAAACAGCTGCCCATTTCTTCAACAGCAACAGCTGTGCATATGCAATAAATTTGGAGGTAGATATGAACCCTTCAACCCCTGAGAGAGGGGTGAGGACAACAAAGTATGTTGTAATGCCAATTAAATAACATTTCATGTGTCCAGTGGACATGTGTGCAAAATGGGCAGCTATGTATGGGGCGTAATTTTTTTTGGGGGGAGCAGATTGCCCCTTTTTTTTTCAGGTGAGAGTGGAATGTGGGGTAGGGGAAATAGGTCGGGGAGGTAAACAGACAAGACAAACAGATGAATACAGGGGTGGTATATGACATATATTGTGGTGCTAAACAAAGTTATACTGAGTTTAAACTGAAGTAAAAACAAAAAGGTGGATATGCTCCAAAAACTCACCGCACAGGACAACTTTGTAGATAAAAATAAAGCACCCGATGACATGTGGTGGGTGAACACCTTTGACAGGGAGGGATGTTTGGAAATTGCAAGCCCATGAGCTCCTAGATGGAAACAGTGGGACTGAGGTCCCCACCCATGGGCAGTCACCACTGCACCTTCAAGGCCCAGAGGGTGGCTGTGCTGGGGGCTGTGTAGGAAGGGCAGGCTGACCTGGGAGTTGTGCCACTCAGGCCTCAAGTTGGCATAGAGGTTCTGCAACAGAACATTCAATCTCTCTACACACCACAGCCTGGACCGTTCGAAGGGTGATAGTTTCCCCTCCGCCCAAGCTTGCACGGGGGGATGAGCCCCATCCCCTGCAGTGCTTCCACCTGAAGGTGGCACAGGGCCAATGGAGGAGGAGGAGGTCCCAGGCTGGGCACCAGATCTGCTGGTGCCAGGTGCCATGGCCAGCTGAGGTGGGACAGGTGGGTCTGCTGGGACCAGTCTTCCCATATGAACTATGTTTTGTAGAGTTTAATAAAGATATGGGTTAGTAACAGTCAACAGCATTCCCAATTAGTTATAACAGCATGCAGAAGTATTCCCATTAACCCAACACACCACATTTTCAACAGTTGAAAAGCAAGCATAACACATGCATATATAGAACAATAGTTGACAATACAACAGCATGCAGGTTGAATTGATGGCAACAGGCCACAAATATTGTGATATTTTAACAGGGCACATGCATAGAAATGAATGCAAATATTTATAAACCAATAGGACATATGTCCCAACAAATGTTTTGAGATTAGATATACTGATTGAGGTGTGGCATTGCATTTTTTATGCACATACAGTAGGGTGGGAAAAGATAGCTCAATTAACAACTTATATATCCTTCTAGTTTTCACTACATTCCTATTAACTGCAGTCATATGTCCCTTACATGTATTATTACACTACCCAATGTCCTTATATTGTGCAATTGGATTTTGCTAGATCATTATATACATGAGCTGTATCTTACATACAAACTGTCCAAGATGCAGATGTTACTGCAACATATTTTAAGAGTTGCTCACACACACTACTGCTAAGATGGTACACTGACAGATCTACTTTCATATAATTATCTAGATATGTTCAGGTGAAAGTATCAGTTATATGTTAACAGCTCCCTACATTTCTGGCAGCCCACTGACATTTCTGGGGAACACAATATCAAGCTACTCATGTGCCAGATTAACCTGTACATGCTGGGCATGAACCAACAGTTGAGGGCTGTAAATATGCATAAAAGCTACTGGCACTCCTTTCATCCATGTTATATGGGCCTACTCAAGTGTGGGTTGACACTGCTTAATACAACACTACTATATGTAGAATGCAACAGTACAACAACATATCAAAGAAAATGACACAGACACACTCCATGAATCAAACATTTATTAAAGGATTATTACACCTTTATTTATTGGGTTAAAAGTCTTTTTGAAGGCCCTCTCATTTATTTTATATAACAGTACATGCAGAATAATTACTAACCTGCATGATGATGCAGCCTTTGCAGCCTATCTTCATGGGCTTGCTGGTTCATAGCCTGGACACCTGTAGCTGTGAAGTAAATGCAATGATATTGAGACATACCTATCCATAGTATAGACAAGCATAGCAATTCTTAACTACTTAATACAATGGCTACTTACTCAGTACTGGGGCACTAGGCATTGTATGGGATTCCTGGATTCACTGGTCCAGTTGATCCTCCCTACGTCACTTCAGGTCAGAATAATAATGCCTAACCTGCTCACCAGTCTGAGAAATACCAGTGGCACTGGTGAGATCATGGGCAAGACTGTTACAAGCCTCCATTTTATATTGGGTACCCTGTTAAAGGCCCAGCAGGAGTCTTTCCTTATGATTGTGGACAAGGAGCCAAACCATTTCTTTGGACTCCTTGATGCCCCAGCGTTGCACTCTAAATCGAGTGCCTTCTCCAATACCAGCCAT
The DNA here is from genome assembly GCF_019279795.1 of Protopterus annectens. Lineage (NCBI taxonomy): Eukaryota > Metazoa > Chordata > Ceratodontiformes > Protopteridae > Protopterus > Protopterus annectens. Next base: position 1,543,681,703 of record NC_056735.1, read on the forward strand.
GCTGACTGCAGAAGGAAGCTACAACCAGTTATAGCAAGTATTCCCACATGTGGAGCTTAAATATGCCTCATTTCTCACACTTATTTGTGATTGGCCAGTTTTTTAAAAACTCAGCTGTAGGCATGCCTGCTTAGCTGATGTTGGCAATATTTAAATTTCCTTTGATAGATATGTGTCTGTTGAAAGTGCATGTTTATGAAATGCTGTCATGGCTTAGTGGTTAAGTACTATGACTATAGTGCATATTATCCTGAGTTCAAGGCCTGTCACTCCTTTTTATTTTCCTACTGGGCAGACCTGACTGGTTAAGGTACAGTAAAGGAGGTGTGAGCATGTTTAACTGACTTTGCTCAACTTTGCCCGACTTTGCCCAACGTTGCTCAACATTGCTCGACGTTGCTCGAGGTTGCCCGACATTGCCCGACGTTGCGCTGGTTAGTGCAGTGCGCAGCTACGTGCAAATACGTTGTGGTTGTGCTAGTTAGCACGGTGCACAGCTATGTGCAATTGTATTTAAATATGCTCAATAATGGTAAAATGTGCTTAGCAGTGCTTTATATTGCTTAAAATAGGGTACTCATGCCTCAGAATGCATAACCATTTCACCTTCATATATATATATATCTATATATATATATATATATATATATATATATATATATATATATATATATATATATATAATTCGTTCACTACTACACTTAACAATTCAATGCTTTTTACAAAACTTATACATAAAAAATGTCAGGAAATATTTTTGTATACAGATTTCCAACAGAAAATGGAACGTGCAGTAGTGGGACTCGAACCGGGAATGCCTCCTCATTGTGCGAAGGCTCTAACCAGTACACTATTGTTATTTTGCATAATTTGCATATATTTTTCTTATTATACTCTTCTGGTATCTAAGCTGCTAACTGTAGCTAAGCAATGGGCAAACCTGCGCAAACACGCACAAATATGGGCAGCTGTATCTGATGAAAAAAAAACTCTTTTTATTTTTAATTTTGTCAGTTGTTTAACATATGGGGAGTGTAGTGTTACATTGTACACATGTGAGTGGACTCGCTCATGTAACTCGAAATTGTGGCATTTCTTCATTGCAGGGGCGTGGATTTTTGGACTGCTCAGCAGTCCGACACGCCCCCTACACTCATCCACACTTTGTGTAAGCTTTAGAGTTGAGGCAGCACGCCCTCATTAATATGCATGGTACACTGCCATAATAATCTTACACCGGTGCTTCCGTGTAAGACTTCTTACACAGAAGATTCGTAAATCCGGGGGAATGTTTTTATTTAAAATGGGAGAGCTGCAGTCAAGCACTAAATACCATGAGCTACCCCTATTTCTAACACAATATTACATAGCTGGATATAACAGAGGTCTAAAAGACATGTAGGGGGATTGATAGTGACAGATAAGATTTGTAATCAGTTTATTATAATGTTTTGTTAATCTGAGTATAGAATTGATAACCTTTTGGTTGACGGGATCAGCTCAAATTTCTCTCCCTACTACCACCCATGATAATCCAAAGGAAATACCACATACACAGTCCCTGCAACCATTACTACAGAACTGATCATCAATGCACTTTTCAAGGCCAAAAACATTGCATTGATGGGCTCAGATAACATCCTCGGATGTTTAATAAACATGAAACATGACATCTCTTGTCCACTTGAATCACCTTTCAACTTGAGCCTTCAGTCAGACTTTGTGCCCAAGGAATGGAAGATTTCTTCAGTCATTCCCCTGCACAAAGGAGGTCCAATTACCATTCCAGGTAACTATAGGCCCATAAGTTTTACCAGCCCCATATGTAAGGTCATGGAAAGAATTATCACAGACATGATAAACAAATGCATAGGTAACCTGCAAATGATGGGCCCATCACAGTCCGGCTTTGTTAAAAGAAGGCCATGCCTACTAAATCTGGTGGACTTTTTTGAGAGGGTCACCAAACATTGTTTGAAGGTAAGACTGTGCACACAGCTTACCTCAACATAGACAAGGCTTTTGATACAATTCCCCACTCATTAATATTAGACAAGCTCATTAATTTATGTATAAACCATTTTATCACCCACTGGATTGTGAATTAATTCACTGATAGGACCCAGGAGGTCAAAATTGGTGAGGCCATCTCCACAAAGAGGCCAGTCACTAGCAAAGACCCCCAGGGCTCGGTACTGGACCAACTTTTTTTTTTTGGCATCTATTTCTCTGAAATGGAAGTGAATGCTGAAGATTTATGTCTGACTAAGTTTGCAGATGATTGCATGCTGGGGGTTATCATGGACTCTCCTGCAGACACTAGTATTCTTCTAGAAGGTCTATCTCTGAGTAACAAATGCTGCCAAAGCCATGGTCTTAAACTCAATTCTAAGAAATGAATAATTGTACACTTTGGGAAGTCACCATCCCGGCTAATTACCATGTTGATAATACACACCTAAGAGTCAACCCGGTGGTCAGAGATCTGGATATGCACATAGTAGCCTTACCTTCAACCACCATGTGGCCACAGCAGTGAGGAAATTCTTTTATGTTGCACAACTTATAAGTAAGGGTATGGCACCTAGGTCCAAAGAGGTCATTATTCCACTGTACTCTTCCCTTATTAGGCCAGTCACAGAGTACAATGCTTAACTTATGGGGGACTGAAGACCATATGCCTCACATCATGTCATTAATGTTTGGAGGGATACTAAGGGGAAGGGAAGGCAAAAGAAAAAGATATCTCTAAGTAAAATGATTTTTGTTCGTAACAATATTTGTATAAAACATTTTGTGATGTAAATGTTATATTAAATAGTACAGCATTTTCACTTGTTGTATGTGATAATGATATAATAAACAGGCCCTTTTTTCTTCTTTTTTAGTTTTACAAAATATAAGCATTACAAGAAAAAAAGAGAAGAAAGGCCAGACAGAAGCATGTGTACATTGATAGGCTGTAATCTTTGGTTGTTAAGGTAGGCGATGGTGTGTGTAAATACACAAATCATAATATCTGGAGTTGATATATTTTCTCTTATTTTTGCATATGTGGATGTCTGGATTAAGTTCCTTGGTTTACTCTAACAACAAGTTTTTAGTGTAAACAAGTAAATAAGAGAACAATGAATGTAACAAATAGATGCTCAGTGTGAGTTGAGAAGCATGTAGCTGAGAGCAGCTGTACATTTTGTTCGTAAATTCCGTAGAGACAAGTTGACTACAGGGGCAAGCTATAAAATCCAGAGTACTTTTTAAGGCTAAAAGTTAATATTTACTGAAAGCATACAAGCTGTTTTTCACATCTTGGATGGGAATAAAGATAAGACAAGAATCAACAGAAATTAGTGTCAATAGGAGCACAGGCTATAACATGCATCCCAATGATTATCCAGAGGGAAACAGTGTATAAGAAAATACTGCTGCATCTGTCAATTTGGCATGATTGTTCCTAATCAGGAGAATTAAAACTTCACTATTTGAAGATGTACATAGTTTTGTGTGTTTGTTTTAAATTAATAGGTTATGGAGGTATTTGGGTGAGGTGCTTGTTTTTTGTTTGAGAGTTTTCATTATAAGAAAATGTCTTGTAAAATGTGGCATAGGTTCAGATGGAGATGACAAGAAATAACTGTATAAAACATCAACCTGCCAAAGATTCATGTATGCATGTAACACAAAAGCTGGAAATAGACATTTAAAAAACATATAATGGTTGGAAATAACTTCTTATCATAATGGCTACACTATCCACATTAGTTTGGAACATGAATGGTCTTGCGGGTATAGACAAAAAGAAAAGAGTATTGAACTATGTTAAAAAAATGTAGAGTGCAAATAGCAATGCTGCAAGAGACACATTTGGAAGGAGCCAAGAATGTGAATTTAATAAAGAAAGGATTTCATGATGGATATTCAGCAGAGTATCAGGAACAAAGAGAAAGGGGAGTACTTCTATAAATTATTGGAGTAACTCCAATTGTTATAGAAGAGGAATAAAAAGAAAAAGATAATAACAGTAGATGTGTGGTAGTAAGTGGCTACTGGTAAAGGGGGAGGATTATGTTGTTGTGTATATTCCAGCAAAACTGCTATTATGGAGGTTAGAAAAATTTGGAGAGAAAAAATTAGCATTCGGCAGGGAATAATAAATATAGGTAGGGAATGGAATTTGATTTGCAATGATAAGGCCGTATCTAGGGGACAAGGAATGAAAAATATTACAAATGAGGGTAGAATATTGAAGAAATGTATGAAAAATATTTGGTATGGAAGATATGAACTCAGTAGTAGGATCTTGGAGAGAATTTACATATTATCCCTGAAGGTACAATAATTGGGTTAGGCTAGATGGAAATTATATTTCACAGGAACATGTGCATTTAAGTGAAAGTGTTGACATCGATCCAATATCTATTTCAGATCATGCACCAATAACAACTATGATAAAAATGCAGGGTAATAATATAAACATGAGACACTGGCAATCTTACACCTACTTGTTAAAAAGAGAACAATTTAAGGAATGGGCAGTGGAAATTATACAAGAGATGCTAGAAAAGATAGACATTTCTTTAGAAGTTATTGCTAGCAAGTGGGCAACAAATAAAAATTGAGTTTAAAAATAGGGTAGAAATAAAAGAAAAGTAGGTATGCTTAAGAAATAACAGGGATTATTTAAATGAGCTGACAAAGGTTAAAGTATTGCAGGATAAGGAGACTCTCCCAAAATAAGAAGAGGCATGAATGTGGAGTGGAAAAGAGAAAATAAGGTAGTATCTGAATAATATGCATGAGTTTAGAAAGACTGCTGATAAGGAACTGTTTTTGATAATAACTCCAGAGCACAAAAACATTTAGCACAATGACTTAGGCAACATAAAGTAGAAAAGTTGATGTCAAACATTGGAGCCAATAATAATAATAATAATAATAATAATAATAATAATAATAATAATAATAATAACTAGAGAATCTGTAGAGATAATAAAGATATTTTGGATTTTTTGAAACTTTTTAAAAAGCAGAGAAATGTAGAAATCAAGAAAGAGCACAAACATAAATATTTATGGAAGACTTAAGTATGTTAAGATTAGAGGTAGATGAGACTCAGCAATTAATACTTAAGGTAGGAGGAGATGAGATAAAAATGGTGACAAACAATCAATCTGCAGGAAAGTCTCCAGGAACAGATGGCCATATTTCTGTGGACATTTGGAAGTAAGTAGGGAAACTGTGATAATTAATGATATTTGCTTATTTATTTATTGACATTCATTGATATTTGATTACCAGGAAAGACTGACTGGGTAGGAGCCCATTTTCTGTGAAAGCTTGGGCAGAAAAGTTCAAAGTATTATAACCCATTTAAAAAAAATGTTTTACAGTCTTTACAAATAATACAAAAACAAATACAGGTTAAATAATTATACCAAATTAGACATAATCCGAAAACATTGTTTAAGAATAGATGCAAACTATTTGACAATGATTTTAATAATTAGAGACATTTTAACCAGTTTATAAAAAAATAAAAGGTAAGTTAGTTTCATAGTTTCATAGTTTAGTACTAGGCTATCTGCTCTGGGGCATTTGTAAGCCTAGCCATAGTGATGTGGCTTTTGCCACCCCATGAAATGGTACAAAAATGTACAGAATAGATTTAGAATACTGTGCCTCTGTCTAGTAGTGACATAGTGAAGGTCCCCTTATATAATAGAATTAGTTTACTGTGCCCCTGTCTAGTAGTGACACAGAGGTGACCCCTGGGGAAAACTTACGATCTCCCATCCACTCATCAAGATTTCTCTTGAAGAGAGTCAGTGAGGGGCTCTGCCTAACATGAACTGGGATTCTGTTGAGGAGCATGGGAAGCCTCTGGGTTATAAATCTATCCCTCCAGCATGTCCTATTCATACTTGTGCCGAGGTTTAAGTCTTTAGCTCTCATGGTTCTGATGGATTTGGATTTTTTGAGGTGGAGCATGTCCATCAGTTCCTGATTGGACATGGCCTTGTACGTCAGGCACAGATCACCTCTGAGCAGGTGGTATGCTACTGAATAGAGCTGGAGTTTCTTTAGTCTGGCAGAATAAGACATATGTTGGAGACCCTTGATCCTCTTGGTGAGGTACCTTTGTGGTCTCTCCAGCTGCTGCAAGTGCCGGGTGAGGTACATACCAAATGGGGCATTGTACTCAATCATGGGTCTGATGAGGGAGGAGTATAGGGGTACAATGACATCCTTGGATCTGGATGTGAATCCCTTCATGATAAGGTGTGCAAGGCAGAATGTCTTTCTAACCACTTTGGCAATGTGGGTGTCAAATGAGAGGTCGCTGTTGACTTGGGTCCCAAGGTCTCTGACTACTTTTTTTGTACTCAAGTGGGTTACTGTCTATGTGATAATTTGTGGGTACTTTGTTTTTCCCAAAGGGGGTGACTATACATTTTTTGGCATTTAGTTTAAGACCATGACTCCGGCACCAGTTGTCCATTTCTGTGAGGCCTTTTTGTAGGATGTATGTGTCAGTTGGTGTATCGACTATGGCACCTAGTTTGCAGTCATCTGCAAACTTTGTCAGCCACAACCCTCCCATGTTTGCTTTAACATCTGAGAAATAAATGCCGAACAAGAGGGGTCCCAGGACAGATCCCTGTGGGACACCACTTGTGACTGGCTTTGAGTCTGACATGGCTCCAGCGATTTTGACTTTATGGGTTCTGTGCTTTAACCAGTTTGCAACCCATCTAGTGACATAAGGGTTTACATTTAAGCTGTTGAGCTTATCTATGATGCCTGAGTGGGGTATTGTGTCGAAGGCCTTAGCCAAGTCCAGGTAGGCTGTATGGACTGCTTTGCCCTCATCAATGGGTCTAGTGACTGTTTCGAAAAAGTCAACCAGGTTCAAAAGGCAGGATCTGCCCTTTACAAAGCCGGACTGGGTGGGATCAAGTGTCTGTATGTCCCCAATGTCTCTGTTTATGAGTTCCATAATGATTCTTTCCATAGCTTTGCAGACCAGGCTGGTTAAGCTTATGGGGCGGTAGTTCCCAGCATCTGTAGAGGTACCCCCTTTGTGGAGTGGGACCACTGTTGCTGTACACCAGTGTTCAGGTACATATCCTGTAGTAAGGCTAAGTTTAAATAGCATTTTTATGTGCGGGTTTAGCTCCTCTTGGAGTTCATGTAGCACGCAACCCGGGATACCGTCAGGTCCCATTGATGCTGTGTTTGTAGCTTTGCTGAGGGTGGCTCTCACCTGGACATCTGAGATGACAGGGAGATTACATTCAGCTGGGATAAGTATTTCTTCTTTTGGGGGTGAGGGAGGGGTAAAATTTGCACTGAACTTGTCTGCCAGAATGTTGGCAATGTTTGTGGGTTCAGTGTATTTTTTGTTGTTGTGAACTAACTCTGAGCATATCTGAGGGTTTCCGCCCAGGTTTCTAACATAGCTAAAGAAGGCTTTGTGGTTATCTTTAGTGTCCTTAGCGATTTTTCTCTCAAAGTTGGCCTTGGATGTTTTTATGAGAGAACGTAGTTTTCTGCTAGTGTTGATCAGAGATGTCTTCCCTTTATGGGATTTTGCTCTGTCGTGCAGTAGCTTCCTTCTTTTGTTATACAATTTGTTAATGGCTGAGGTCCACCAGACAGGACGCTTGCCTTTGGTGGAGAGGGTCTTGGATTTATTTGGGATTGCATGATCCATGCATTCTTGGAGATGTCCATAGAAAGCATTTGTGAAGGGTTCAGCATTGTGGGATGTGGTTTCCACTGGCCCAGTGGGCTTAAAGGATACCATCTCAGTCTTAAGAAGAGTGAAGTCAGCTTTTGAGAAGTTTTTCACTGTGGTCTTTTGTACTGGGGGTGGAGGTGGGATATGTATATCCAGGGTGATTAGTTTGTGGTCAGATCTCAGTAGTGAAGGGTATACTTCCAGTGTGGAGCATTTTGTCCCCATGTTTGTGATGATCAGGTCTAGTATATTATCTCCCCTAGTGGGAGAGGTGACTAGTTGTTCCAGTGCATTTGAATTTATGAATTCCAGGAACCTTTTGGCTAGGTAGTTAGGGCTAGAATAATGTACCCAATCTATGTTAGGGTAGTTGAAGTCTCCCAGTATGATGGTATTTTGTGATACATTCATATCCTCCAATGTCTTCAGGAAGGCTGAGTGGGGTTCCTGAGATTGGGAGGGTGGTCTGTAACATGCTACCAGTTGTATAGCAGTTTTGCCTATGGTTGGTTGCACCTGTATGGCCTCCGATGCTTCATGTGTTGCTACTAACCTGGAGGTGTGGGTGTCCTTGATGAATATGGACACTCCCCCTCCCTTTGTGGTTCGGCCCGGGTTTTGGGGCCGAAAAGTATGATACGAGGTATAGCCTGGTAGTGCTGGGGTGCTCTCAGGAGCCTTGAACCAGGTTTCAGTTACTGCACAGACATCGATGTTCTCTATACTGAGGAGTGTCTCGAGTGCCTGCATCTTGAGATTTAGACTTCTGGCGTTGAGCAGCATTACCCTTAGTTTTTTTCCATTTTTGTTTTCTAAGGAGGTGGGTTTGTCTTTTGAGCTTTGCCTAAAAAAGGCACTATGGGGGTGGCAAGAGCCTTAGCCAATATCTGGAAGCCCAGTGGTGACAGGTGCAAGCCATCCCTTGCGAAGCAGCGTGGCTTGCCCAACATGTCATCCCAAGCAGACAGATATTGGATTCCCTTAGAATGACACCAGTACTTGAGCCAATTATTGAAGCTGATCATCTTGTCTTTGTATTGTGGCATCATTCTTGGTGAGGGCAAGATGCTGCTCAGGGTCAGGGTCATAATGGCCTGGGCTACATAATCAGAGAGCTCCTCTATGTCATTTTTCATGTAGTCCAGGGAGGTACGTCTCAGGTCATTCATGCCAGCATGGACAATGATGGAGTCATATTTGTACTTGCTTTGGAGTGACCTGAGTGCGTGTGTTATGTGGTGGATCCTAGCTCCTGATAGGCAGTTCACAGTCACCCTCTCCATGTTCAACCTGGTAAGCAGGACATTAGTGTGTCTGACTATAGACTCACCTATTACATCAGGCATGGTGTTTGGCCTTAAGGGCTGTGATTGTTTGACACACTGGTTTATTAAAGTATCTTTTGCATGTGTTTTGAGGTGATGGATTTTTGAATGTCTGCTTTGGGAGCCTCTGTTGCTTTGGTAAGTTTTTTATTAGAGCCTCCGAGTATGTCTTTGTGTTTTTATGTGTTTGGTTTGCAGCTGTTGTAGGTCTATGTGGGACTGGGTTTGTTGTGTGTATGGTTACCATCTCCTCCTGTCTGGTCATGCCAGCCCTGAGTTGAGAGAGTTCAGCCTCCAGTTTGGCTATATAGTTGCATCTCTCACATGTATTTGTGTTTGTTGGGAGGAGGGGAGGGTTGTCTGTGTACATGAGACAATTGTAGCATTTTCTCAAGATTCCCAGATTAACCAGCTGAACTGGAGAAGATGCCAGTAATCTACCACTCGACATGCTAGAATAGTATAAGGGAGTGCTGTGCCTTTAAGGGAAGTGGATATTCACAGGGGTGGTAGGTGGATGTAGTGCTTACTTAGTATGAGAGTGCTTACTTAGAAGAGAGGTTTTGAGAACAAGTGCTAGCCTTATAATATAGCGAGTAGTCTGATTATACTAAGAGTAGAGCTTCCTTAAGGGAAAATTTGAAGAGCAGACTTGGCGGAGCCAGAAGAAGTTTAACCTTGTTTAACCGATGCTGCGCTATGCGCACAATCGCGCAAAGCTGCGCAAATGGGGATGTTAAACAGGGATCTTCAATAATACAGACAGGTGTTGCAATGCAAAGTGAGGCAAAAGCAGGCTTATGGTATATTTAGAAAGGAAAGCTATGGGAGAGAAAGTGACAGAAGCCAAGAAGTGAGTGAAGAAGGGAGAGTAAGGAGATGTAACATATGAATAGGTATTCACCTACATTTAGGGATATAATTTGGCAAGGAAGATAAAGATATGGAAGATTTTGTTTAACAGTATTTTAAAAGGAGGGAATCACCAACATCCTGGAAGAAAACTATGATAGTTGGAATACCTAAAGATGGTAAAGACCCAACAGACCCAGCTTCATATAGGCCCATTTCAATTTTGAACCATGATTATAAAGTGTTCAGTCTATAATAGCTATAAGAATGAAAAAGATGATGCCAGAATTGATAGATATGGATCAATGTGGTTTTGTGAAGGGAAGGTAAACATTTGACAACATTGATAGAGCAATGATAATCCAGAAGGAAACAAAGTGCAAGAAAGCACCACTGTTATTGCTGGGTCTTATTGCAGAGAAAACATGCAACACAGTAAACTGGGATGTAATGAATAGGGCAATAGAAGCATTTACATTCCCTAATACAATAATCAAGTTGATTATGAGAGTATATGAGGGATTGGAGGCAAAAATTAAAGTTGGAACATTCCTCTTTGACAAGCTGTGTCTCAGCACAGGAACCAGGTGTGGGGGGGTGGGGCTCTTTCCCTTTGTTATTTGCTTTATATTTTGAACCCCTGGCAAAGAAAGTGAGAGACTTAGAAATTCAGGGATATAATTGATATGGTAATCAAGAAAAGCTGGCTTTATTTGCAGATGATATTATTTTTTACCTCATAAAACCAGAGAAGGACACCTCAGTGTTGTGTAACATTTTGAGACAGTTTTGAGTCTTTTTAAGATCTAAAGTTAGTGAAGATAAAACAGAGGCTATATCTGTAAAGTATGTACTCATACATGAATTGGTCCAGCAATAGCAATATTTATGGGGACATGATAAAAAAAGTACTGAGTGTGTATTAAAAATATATTCTATTATGGTAGCTAAGGATGTGTGGGAAGAGACTAAACAAAAGATGATACAAAAACTGAGAAACTAGAAGCTCTTGTGTATCAAAAGGGATAGCAAGATACAAGCAGTGAAAATGTTTTTAGTCCCTCCAGTTTTACATACAGGTCAGGCATATTTATATCATCAAGATGAGAAGTTGTGCACAATAATTACTAAAGGGCTGAAGGAATTTATCTGGGAGGGGAAGAGAGTAAGGATTAAGTGGGATAACTCAATCCTTCCAACAGAAGAAGGTGGTTTAAGATTACCTGATTGGAGGAGATATTTTAGACCTACACTGTTACGGCTAATATAGATACAAGAAAAAAGCTGTAAATGAAAATAGAAAGGTATGATAATGTAACAGGGGTGAAATTCAAGAAATAGGGATAGAGTGGGATTTTGGATGCATTTCCTTAAGAAGAATAACAACAGCCATAATGAATGTTATATAAGCAGCAGAAAATATTCTAAGGTTGGAATGGCAAGGCATGATGGTCACAAGACTCAGTAGCCTTGAACTTCAAATGATTCTTAATAATCTGAGATTGTAATGTTGAAACACTTTTATTTGTGTGGCTCTGCCCAATTTGACATTCTCCTGATGGTATATGATTTGTAACTTTGATCATAGATAAACTGTTCAGCATATTTCACAGCTTGTTACAGTGACCTGCTTTTAGCATATGCTGTATGAAACTCTGCCCTAATGTCTAAGAATTTGACCAAAACTCTAACCTATTAAATGTTTCATGATTTAACTGTTCATATAGTACAGAAGATAAAGGAGATAAAGTTCATTCTATTCAGAGTAGTCTGATATTCCAGTGACGCGTGCTTTCACCTGGAAGATTAGCTTTCATTGAAAAGCCCTAAATTATTCTCCCTTTGTTATTTAAAAAAATATAAATATATGTATATATATATATATATATATATATATATATATATATATATATATATATATCAAGTAAAACTCCCAAAATGTGTCTTTTTTATCTATGTTTTGATGTGTTTTATTCTACTGTTAAGAACAAAGACAACAATATTTTAAAGCACCATATTCTGCTGCTATATTTTTTAAAAGAAGCAAACAAGGAAAACATTTCCCTCACAGACTAACGATTTTTATATTTCAAAATAAAACATGTTCATGTTCTGTTTTCAATTAGGAATGCACTAGAAAACATTAAGCTTTGCAGCAAAACAGATATTTTTTCAGTAAATGTGTTCTGAGGTTAGCCATATAGAAATACAAAAATTATGTTAAAGCAATCATTTACCAGCCAAGCCAGCAGAGGGCATAAAATAACAATTTAGCAGAAAAAAATCATCTCTCTGTAGAAAAAAATATATTTTTTCTCCAGCCCAGAATGAAAACTAATTTATGCATAGAAGAATTACGGCATAAAGGCCTTTAGGTATTCATCCCAAGGTGATAGAAGTGTGAAGAGTTTTACGAGTAATAAATAGTTTGCTTCTTTCTGTCAAAATGATTCTTTACTTGTTCAGTGTCATATAATAATACTATTATTTGCATAGTTTGAGCATGAAAATATAAGAGATTACTTGTCTGTTTTTGACTGGATTACAGCTGAATTTAATTATATAAAATGCAAATAAGTAATCACAGTACTGATGAAACTCCAGACGTATCCGTTTTTTTTTCTTCTTTAGTTTGCTGTTGCAATTTTAGCTTAAGTTTTGTTAAATATTTTGAGCAAACACTTGTTCAGATTAACAAGGAAAGTTTTGATCCTTACTGCTACAATATCATTTGGTCATTGACAATATTTCTCTCATTGCCTTATATCTTTATAGTGATTTGGAATTAATATGATATTTTACGCCAACACAAGTAGATGAATGTTTATTGTCCTCTGGACTTCTGCTCCAAGGGATCCCATTTTGTCTCTACAATTCTACGTGCACTTTGGAAATAAAGCATAATAATCCATAATGTTATTGATAAGAAAGTGGAGTATATTGTTTGTTTGAAGATGACATAGATTCTCATAAAGTTTAGGGATTAAACTTTATAAAAAGCATAGCTTGAAAAAGTTTCACATAAATTACAGTTCAGGCAGCAGCTGTAAATTTATACTTTCAGTATAATTCAGATTCCACTTTTTATTTCTATAGTCTTAACACTGAACAGAATTTTTGAACGCTTTCATTCATTTTCCAATACCCACTTGTTACTATGTATGGATGGGGAAGCCAAAGCCTTTCCTTGCATTCTAAAGAGATCAACAGAGATCTAATCCTGAACTGACTGCCAGGCCATCATAAATCACACTCACACACATGTTCACCAATATGTAATTTTTAATATATCTGGGGCGGGGGGGGGGCGATTCAATAAACCCTACATGGTAGCAACAAGTTTTAGATTCAGTAAGCACCGTGTAGAGGTGCGCACTACTGTGTAAACAAGGTAAACACTGTGGCATGCTAATTACAGCATAAGCAGCTGAATTGCTTGCTAATCAACCAATCAAACACTGTGGAGCAATTCAGCAAGCCATAAATCAACCATGTGGACTCCATGCTGTTTTTTTTCTGCGAATTCCAAAACCTTTTGGAATACAGCCATGAAAAGGAATGTACACAGAAAGAATGTTAGGGCCTGCCGCTGCTTTAATTCATTTGTATGTGCTACAGGCTGAAGCCAATCCTGCTGCTGCCACTAGGCCTAGGCTCAGAAGGTGAAGAGTTTCATCCCCCATTTAACTTTCATAATGTACATGATGTGGAAACTGTAGAGTGTTACAGGGTGAATAGGGACATACTACAGGAACTCTGCAACGTCTGCCGTCCTCAGCACAGAGCCAGGGCCAACTGAGGGGAACCCATCCCAGTGGAGACAAAGGTATTTGTAGCACTTAGAATCTTAGAGACAGGTACCTTTCAGAGATCAACAGGGGACATGCTGAGGGCATCACAGGGATCAGCATCCAGGAACCTCCATCAATTCCTGAATGTTATGCTCCAACGTGCCAGTGACCACATATATTTTCCCCGTACTCCTAAGAAAGGACAGAAATATGCAGGAGTTCTATCATGCAGTACACTAACCTGATGTACTGGGTGCCATAGATCACTCACATATAGAAATTAAGGCACCACCTGGGGAACAGGATAGGCTCTGTATAAACTGAAAGAGCTACCACTCTGTCAACTGCCAAGTTGTGTGTAATGTCAAGGGCATCATCCTGAACATGTGTGCTGACAACCCTGGCAGTTACCACAACTCACATAACTGGCACACCTCCCAACTGCACCAGATGTGTGCTAGGAGGGATCTTTTATTGGGGATGCAGGCTGATGACACCCATAAGAAATGCACACACACAGGCATAGAAGAATGCCATAATGAGGCACACATTCAAACCAGAAATATCATAGAGCATGTGTTTGGGCTGCTGAAGTCACAGTTCCTGTCCCTAGATACATCTGGGGGAGCCCTGTGGTACAATCCATGAACATGTACAGAAATATTCACAGCATGTACCATGCTAAACAACATCACCCTGAGAAAACTGCCTCAGCAGGATTGGCAAGGGGAAGGAGCATGCATCCCACCATCAATGCCAAGGTCATGACAGCCACAGGCAGATGAGGAGTTCGGGGGACCACCAGCTGCTTTGGGTGTAAGCAAAAATAGGTGTGCTCAGTATTTTATTTATTTATTTATTTATTTTACATTTGTTAACTGGGAGAGTCCGACTGGATACATGTCCATTTTAAGTGGAGGCCCAGGGAGAAAAGCTCCACATGTACATATAACGAGTAAATACACAGGCATGCTTATATTGTCCTTGCATTGTCTAAGAGCCAATGCGTAATGCATTCTCTTACCACCTAGGTGCTGAAAACCTTCCTCCTATGTGCATACATATAGTAACATTAATTCCAGGCAACTCACACAACCTTTACCTCCCCATGTATTGGCTGTGTACTGCATGCATCAGACAGAGTAAGCCCTGAACTAAAACCATGTCAACTGCTTCATTTACAAGGGAAGTCTTGAACCTAGACTGTATTGTGTAACAGTTTGAATGAGTGACACATACTTGTATTTCACTAATTGGTACTGTAAGTGAGTAAAAGTGGGAGAGTGTTACAGAAATGATCTTAACATGTGACAGCAGAGACTTATGCGACTTATATGTGCCCATTAAGTAGCAGCCCTCAGGCATCAAAGATTGACACAGTCATACTTCGCAAAAATACTGATGATCACTGCATTCCCTCAGTTTAGCACCATACATTTGTACTGGGAAATCATTAAAGAGAGAAGGTTGAACATAATGATACACATTGCAGTTTCTGACTTCACAACCCTGATAAGATCATTCACAATAAAGTTGGGAAATTTTGACACTATCAACTGAGTAACTTTCCAAGGCTGATATAACTCAAAGGTAAAATTACCAGTTCAACACCACAAATGCAGATATACTATGCACTAATTCAGCTATGCACCCTGAGCATCAGACACAAAGCATATGTATCCCAGAATCCAAAAGATAAAACAGGGATATGGCACAGTTATCATCACTTGCACAGGGTACTTTGTATAGGGGGGTGGCAGGAGGCCTAGGCTGACACAAAAGGTGTGCGTGAGTAAGAAAGGGAGAAGGCATATATTTAGATAAACCAACAAATGGCCAGTTCAATAAAATGAATTTTTAGCTGTACTGCTGAATCATGTAACTGTTGTATGTATCTGTAGGGGTCCAGTGGGTGAAATTGGTGTGTGAGTGTTTGCATGAACACAGCCAAGTGCTGTGCTGGCTCTACATCTTGTTATGTTGGACAGGTGTGAGCTGTGCATAGCAGAGATGGCAGTTCATCGTTGTTGTTCCCGAACACGAGAACTAGCTCTGCCAGGAGTTGCACTGACATGTCCATGCTTAAGGCTAGATGCACTGCTGCTACCTGAACAGGACTGATGTCTGCTGGATGAGCTCCCTTCATGGGGACACCCAGGATCATGACTCCATGGCCTGCAACATCTGGGCGTGGGCAATACATTCACCGATGGAGCAGTGGAAGTACTGCTGCTATTGCAGCAAGATCAGGAATAGCCATGTTTGCTAACAACAGATGATGTGGCTGACCTATGGCCATGAGGATGCTGTTCCCCTCCCAGCAGATGTTCCATCTCAGACAATGCTTTTTCCATGATTGACACCTTTTATTCCATGACAGACACCCCTCATCCAATGTGTCATTTATCAGATCCATTGAATCGGCAACACTGTGGAGGCAGTCGCACATGTAAGCCTGTGTCGCATCTACAACCATGAGCATTTGTGTGGAGTACCTATGGGAACGTGCCTGTGCCTCCATGATGGCCTCAAACATATGTTGAGTGGTCCGGGAAGAGACACCTGGACCAGGTGGAGGAGGGACAGCAGGCCTCCACTGAGCACCCGTATCATCCGTCCTCAGTGGCACCTTTCCCACATTTAGGCTACTTCCAGACTCAATGGGCACTGAAAATAACTGAGGGTTATGTTACTCAATGTCAGGAGTTTAAGTCTCAAAATGCACACGCTTGAAGCACCCCTCAGTATGGAGAACGTCGACATCTGTGCAGTAACTAAAACCTGGTTCAAGGCTCCAGAGAGCACCCTAGCACTACTGGGCTACAACTCATACCACACGTTTCGGCCACAGAACAAGGACTGAAACACAAAAGGAGGGTGTGTATCCATATTCATCAAGGATACCTACACCTCCAGGTTAGTGGCGCAGCATGATACCTCTGAGATCATCCATGTGCAACTAACATCAGGCAAATCTGAAATGCAAATTGTGGTCTGTACAGATCACACTCCATGACCCAGGACCACCACTCCACCTTTCTGGAGACACTGGAAAACATGAAGGTCCTACCAAACACCCT
The DNA here is from genome assembly GCF_019279795.1 of Protopterus annectens. Lineage (NCBI taxonomy): Eukaryota > Metazoa > Chordata > Ceratodontiformes > Protopteridae > Protopterus > Protopterus annectens. Next base: position 1,543,698,492 of record NC_056735.1, read on the forward strand.
GATATTGGGTGATTTTAATTACCCTACCATTCACTTGGAAAACTGCTCGAATACAAATTCCCAGGCCCAGCGCTTCCTGGAATTCATCAACTCAAATGCCCTGAATCAGCTGGTAAACTCCTCTTCCAGAGGTGAAAACATATTGGACCTGGTCATCACCAACATGGGGGTGACAGGTGTTGCACACCAGAGGTCAACCCATCACTGGTTAGATCAGACCATAAACTAATTACTCTGGATGTCCACACCCCACCATCACCCTCAACTAAGGAAACCACAGAAAAAACTTTTCTAAAGCAAACTTCGCCTTACTTAACACAGAGGTAGTAAGTTTCAAAGCCCCCACACTAAAGGATAATGCTGCCCAAGATACAGAAACCTTTACAAATGCACTCTATGAGCACCTACAAGGATGCATGGATCATGCCTAAGAGAAGGAAACCAGTTTGGTGGATCCCTGCAATAAACAGGCTATACAATAGAAGGAGGAAATTATTTCAGAAAAAAAGCAAATCCCAAGAAGGAAAGACATCCCTATTCAGCATCACTAAGAAACTGAGGTCCCTGATGAAATCATCCAATGCTAACTTCGAAAGAAAAATAGCCAAGGATTCAAAAGATAACCACAAAGCATTCTTTACCTATGTTAATAATCTAAGTGGCAACTCACAGATATGCACTGAACTAGTGCAAAATAGCACAAAATATAGTGAACCTACTGATATTACCAACATCCTGGCAGATAGATTCAGTGCAAACTTCACCCCCCTCTCACCTCCAAAATTGCCCCCAACAATACCAGAAAAGTGTAGTATCCCAAAATTCACAGACGCACAGGTGAAAACAGCCTTTTCAAAAGCCAAAAACACAGCCTCAGTGGGACCAGATGGTGTCCCAGGCTGAGTCTTTCACGAACTACAGAACAAACTAACCCCCCACCTAAACACGCTGTTCAACCTCAGCTTCTCCACAGGCTATGTGCCCATAGAATGGCACACAGCAATGGTTATTCCTCTCCACAAAGGAGGGGCCATAACTGACCCTGGTAACTATTGCCCCATAAGCCTGACTAGCCTGGTCTGCAAGGCTATGGAGCGCATCATCATGGAACTCATTAACAAACACATTGGGAACCTCCAAACACTTGACCCGACCCAGTTCGGCTTTGTTAAGGGCAGATCATGCCTACTAAACCTGGTTGACTTCTTCAAGACAGTCACCAAGGCCATAGACGAGGGAAAGGTGGTTCACACAGCCTACCTTGACCTTACCAATGCTTTCAACACCATTCCCCACTCGGGTATTACAGAAAAACTCACCAGCCTGAACATAAACACCTATGTCATGAGATGGGTTGCCAACTGGCATACAGACAGGACTCACACGGTAAGAATAGCGGGCTCCAGGTCCGACTCTAAACCAGTCACAAGTGATGTCCTGCAAGGCTCGGTCCTGGGATCCCTACTGTTTGGCATATACTTCTCAGAAGTACAGTCAAACACAGGAGGACTAGGGCTAACCAAGTTTGCCGATGATGGCAAACTGGAAGGCATAATTGACTCTCCAGCTGATATGGGCATCCTCCAAAAGGGCCTTACTGTGATGGACACCTGGTGTCAAAGTCGTGGCCTCAAACTAAATGCCAAAAAATGCATAGTCATCCCGTTTGGGAAAAACAAAACACCCACGAATTACCAGATAGGTGGCATCCCCCTTAATACAGTAGAAGTAATAAGAGATCTGGGGACCCAGGTAGATATTAATCTCTCCTTTGACAATCATATTGCCAAAGTAGTTAGGAAATCCTTCTATGTGGCCCATCTAATTACTAAAGGGTTTGCATCTAGAAATAAAGAGGTTATAGTGCTCCTCTGCTCGTCACTCATTAGACCCAAAAGAATTACTGGTCTCAAACATATGTCCTACACAGCCCAGCTGAAAAAACTCTGGCTGTACTCAGTGGCATATCACTTATTCAGAGGTGATCTCTGCCTGACTTACAAAGCCATGTCCAACTCAGAATTGATGGACATGCTCCACCTAAAGAAATCCAAGTCACTGTAAGCCACGCGCTCTAGTGAGCTAAACCTCACCACCACAACAAATAGAACATGGTGGAGGGATAGATTCCTGTCACAGAGACTCCCCATGCTTTGGAACAAAATTCCAAATTACATCAGGCAAAACCCCTCACTAACACTCTTCAGGAGAAACCTTGACGAGTGGATGGTTAACAGAAAATACACCCCTGGAATCACTTCATTGGCTCTGCTTGACAGAGGATCAGTTAATTAATCAATGGGTTGGCGAAAGCTGACACACTCTGGCTAGGCTTATAAATGCCCTCAGGCAGATAGCCTACTACCTACCTATTTACCTATGAACCTATGAAGCCACAGTAACCAGACGTCCCTGATCAATGGCTTCTCCCTGCACCTGTCCAATATGTGAAGGCTCTCTGGAATGGGTAGCCGTAGGCCTATTGGCTGTGTCCAAATTCCAAGGGATAGCTGTACATCAATCTCAGTGTTAGATTCAACCTCTGCACCCCCTGACTATGCCTTGGTTTGGCCATCATCAACATCTGCTGATACACTGACATCAGGTAGCAGAGGGCCCACACTTCCACTGTCATGATCACCTGTGATAAAAGTTAATACCTACACTACTCTAGTCCAATATATGTTAACAAACTAGCAGTGGTGCTACTATTACAGACAGTACAACAATACACACAACAGACCTGACATGAACACCACACACTAAAATATTTCTTTAAATTGTTCAGCTGTACTGACATAAAAATGTTTGGCTTACCATCTGCAGGTAAGATTCTCCTCTGTAATCCACATGGTCCTGGAAGAAATTATGCAAAAGGTAAGGGCAATATCATTGCAACTAATTAACATAGGGAGCAATAGTTTTACCCATTTATATGTCCATTAACTATACTTTCAACAATAACATAGCTGACAACTGTAGCAATATTCAGTCTCTCCCCCAAAAGGAATTCATGTGACACAGAAGTAACGTATTGATTTCACTTGTTTTACTATACAACAGTATTCAACTGTTGAGATACCAAAGCCTACCTGGAAGCTCCTCCTGGGATGTGCAGGCTGTCCCTGATGCTGTTGCACCAACATGTAGGACATGCTGTCCTGCACTTTCCTGGGAGCTGTCTGGAACTCTGATATTGGCCAGGAACTCTTTATTTGGTGTTAGAGGTGGCTCCATAGCAGGCCATCCCCTGGTAACCATCTGGTCACGTCCCACTGCAGTTGCTTTCCTCCTTGTAGATATGATCATATCTGTGGCCTGTGGCTCACCTGCTCATATGTCCTGGTATGGACACCCACATCATTCAAATAATCAACAATCTGGTGCCAAATTTGCATCCTGCATGCCATATCTTCCCATCCACTGTCTAGTGGAAAAGCACCATGTTGCCTAAAGGCATCCACTATAACCTGACTCTCAGCATTAGTGAAGGCGGGGTCTCTGAGGATTGGCACACCTGGGTGGCATACCCTTCGTTGTCCTAAAAGACAACAGCAGTATAATACACATAAGTATCACATAAATACAACATAAATGTTCCCAGATAAAATAGAAGAGGTAGTCACTCAGTATTACCCACTGTAGAAACATAAAATAGTCTAGAGATATGAAATATGAACAACAGGCTGGATGCAAAACAAGGGGAGTAACAATAGCGACATATCTTTTTTGTGCCATAATAGTAACTCAGCTTTGCTTCCCCAAAAAAGAATCACCTATCCTTGTTAGTCCCAGAACAGTAACTCCTCTCCCCCCCAGGCAAATGACACATTTTGCTAACAAACCATCTTTGAAATGCTAAAGGTGCTATCAAAGAAACTGTTCCTGAAAACATTTGTACAGATTTATCACAGAGCATTCCATTTTCATGTATTGGCAATCATGCATACCTGTTAAATGGCGTGACAAGCATGCCCATTCCACCATGCCACCAGTACACTGCTAACTAGTGCATACAGATAAAAGTGTAAAAGCCTTTGCTTCATATTTTTTATCAAATACATTCCAGCATATGTAGTATGTGGCTTGTGATAGGTCCTTACTTCAGGCCAGCAATCAAAGAGACTAAATCCTCACCACTGACTCCAGTGAGGGATGGTCACTAGGAGTAAAGATGGATTCACACAGTATTTTCAGATGTGGTTCCCTGCACCAAACACAATTTTCCTTAAGAGCAGACAGGGAGCACTCCCAAGATTTGGGGCTGGACTTTCCTACTCTCTCCAGGCCCACAAAAAACTCCACACTGACCATCCTGGAGCTCTGTGTCCCTGTTCACATAAGCTGACACACACACTTGAATATTTGAGTTTACATACACTCATACACACCTGGGAAAAGATGACACAGATTTGTTAGCTGTACCCCTTTCTGAACAGACTCAGAGGTAATCAAGCTGCCACCAGTAACTATTTTAAGGCTATTACAAAGGGTACTCAATAATATTGTGTACAATTAACAATAATAATGGAGTGTGGTCAGAGCAGCAAAGATTTTAGCAGTACCCACAGTGTCACCAAAATAAGCATAAATATTCTCAAAATGTTAAAAACATTCTCTAAAGGATCAGCCACAATAAACGGCATTAAACTATTTAATAATAAATAAACAGAAAACAGGAGAATACTGACCACAATAAACAGCAGAGTTCAATCACGTAGATTTCAAATATAATACAGTTGGATAGTTTCTCACTGTTACAGAAGACAATACTAAACTTATCTCACTAGATGTTCCTGTCTAACCAAAGAATTATTGTTCCCTGACTACTCACTAAAGCAAGGCAGGCTATGTGCTGAGTGTCTTACCACAGAAAAAGCCAGATAATGTCTCTCTGTCTCACTCTCTCAGACTGACTGAATCTCACTGACTGTGTGGATGTGTGACATATAAATCTTGCCAGAAATCTTTCCTGTCAGATTCTAAAATGCTGCTGCTAGGGTTCTGAAGAGTTCAACTGGTTAGAGGATGACATCACCTCTGGTCAACTGACTATGGTAAAACATACACACAGGGCTTTACTAAGACCTGTGGCAACATCTGAAAGCTATAACACAATTTCAAACCTTCCTACCTTCTAGGGTTGTCTGATAAAACATTCACATTTGATCAGTTACAGCAATACAACCTAATATACAGTTATGCATTTTTAACACAGGTAATTTTACAAATGTATACACGCACACACACACACACACACACACACATATGTATATATATGTATATATATATATATATATATATATATATATATATATATATATATATATAGATATATGGGTCTACCTGAGTTAGTCGAAATGCCAGAAGACCGACAAGCGAATCGCGAGGCCCAGAAGAACGACAAGTCAGAAGACCGACGCAACGGATGAAAACACCGACGCCGAGGATGCCGACATGGGAAAAGGCTGTGTAAGTATGCGGTAGTGACGGACGCTTAAAAGTAAGGTAAGTGTGGATATTGATGGTGTGTGGGGATAGGGGTGGGTTAAGTGAGTTAGGGTTAGGAGCGGTCAGGTAAGTTTCGGTAGTGATTGTGTTTGGGTTAGGGGTGGGCTAAGTGAGTTAGGGTTAGGGAGCGGGTCAGGTAAGTTTGCGGTAGTGATTGTGTTTGGGTTAGGGGTGGGTTAAGTGAGTTAGGGTTAGGGAGCGGGTCAGGTAAGTGTGCGGTAGTGATTGTGTTTGGGTTAGGGGTGGGTTAAGTAAGTTAGGGTTAGGGCGTGGGTTAGGTGAGTGTGCGATATTGACGGACCTTAGGGTTAGGGTTTGGGTTAGGGTTGTAGATAGTTGTGTATGTGAGGTTTAGTGTGGGTTTGTAGGGATTTTGGTGTGCTTGTGTTGTGTGTGTGGTTTTTGGACAGGGAATGTGTTTTGTTTGTTGATTGTTGTGATTGTGGTATGTGCAGTGTATGAGGTTTCGTGTTTGTGTAACGTCGGTTATTTCGTTGTCGGGCATGTGGGGTTTCGTGTTTTTGCACTGTCGGTTATGTGGTTTCGGTGATTGCGTTGTCGGTCTTCTAGCGTGTCGATTATGTCAGGTAGAACCATATATATATATATATATATATATATATATATATATATATATATATATATATATTTTTTTTTTTTTTAGCACCAGCATCTGTGCCAATTAGAGGGATAATCAAATGACATAAACTTTATTTTTTTACCACAAAACTCTAGCTGGCAGGGTTGGCATATGTACACATGTACTACCCTACTCTCCCTGGCATAGATGGCACCACCACATATCATCACATAGCTGACAAAATGCAAGCATGCTTTCTGCACTTCAGTAATCCTCTGAACAGATATATCCTGAAGAAATAGCATATGTACAATCTTCTCAACATAAAACAAGTCTTCTCACCATCAGTTTGCCTAGCTACACAGTTGCCTTTTTATATGGTGTAGATTCAAGGCTGTTGGCAAAGAATATGCAAATGAGGTGTGAATTCATTAGAATTGCTGAATCCCAAATACTCAGATTCTTGTAGGAGATATAAACATAGTTCAGGCACTCCCTGTTTTTGCTTTTTAATGGATTGCAACTGTGAATGACTACTGATTTGGAGAAGGAAAGCACAACAGCACTGCAGGCTGTCTTACTTCCACTGGGTGTGTCAGGTTATAGGTTCATAGGTTCATAGGTTCATACTAGGATATCTGCCCTGGGGCAATTATAAGCCTAGCCCAATTCTGTATGGCTTACGCCACCCCTTGATTTGAGTATACTGTGCCCTTTTTAAGGTTTAGTTTACTGTACCTCTGTCTAATAGTGACACGGGAGTAATCCCTGGGACAAACCTACGATCCCCCATCCACCTATCGAGATTCTTCTTGAAGAGATTCAGTGAGGTGCTCTGCCTCACATGAACTGGAATTCTATTCCAGAGCGAAGGGAGCCTCTGGGTTATGAACCTGTCCCTCCAGCAAGTTCTATTTATTTCTGTGCTGAGGTTCATGTCCCTCGAGCGTGTGGCTCTGAGGGATTTAGATTTACTGAGGTGGAACATGTCCATTAATTCTGGATTTGACATAGCTTTGTCTGTCAGGAATAGATCGCCTTGAAGTAGGCGGTATGCAACTGAGTAGAGCTGGAGTTTTTTTAACAGAGCAGCATATGGCATCTGTTTGAGACCCTTGATCCTCTTGTTGAGATACTTTTGGGGTCTCTCTAATTGCTGCAGGTGTCGGGTAAGGTACATCCCAAAAGGGGCATTGTATTCTATGATGGGCCTGATGAGGGATGAATAAAAGGGCATGATTACCTCTCTTGATCTAGATGTGAAACCCTTTGGGATGAGGTGGGCTATGTAGAAGGTCTTTCTAACCACTTTGGCAATGTGGTTTTCAAAGGAGAGATTGCTATCAACTTGGGTCCCCAGGTCCCTAATACCTTTCTCTGTACTTAATGGGTTTCCACCTATGTGGTAATTTGTGGGCACATTGTTTTTGCCAAAGGGTATGACTATACATTTTTTTTAGACATACAAAGTGTTATATGTAAGCAAGCAGCACAAAATTCACAGGTTGTGTTCCTTATCATCCAACCTTCCCTTCATATGTTGGCAGTCGCATATAATATTATTTCCAGTTAATATCCTCACACATGTTAAGGCCAATGATATAGAAAGGCTTGCAAACTACATGTCTCAGATTACTTATCAGATAACTGAAGAATGACCAACAAACACAGAAAGGTAAGACAGAGATGTATATTTGCAACCAATAATCATAACAGGTTGTGTGATCACTGAGTGCACTACATCCAAAAATAATAAATGTACAGATAACAGTTGTATGGCTTGATATCACTGTGGATGCTGTTGCAGTTAGTGTGCAGAATGAGTTCAGTTCTTTGCTGCAAAGCTATTTCCATGGCAAACAGGGATAAAACATCCACCCTGTGTTCTGAAGGTGCACTGGACAAGACAAACTTGTCAAATCCAGGTCTATATAGACATATCTTACATGAGTCATCATTGTCTAGTGTATATGTCATACATCGATTTCCTCATTTCAGCTAGCTGCCCGTTTTTTCCTTTTTCCTTTTCTATCTTTGTCTAATTTTTTGGTAGGGCAGTGGTATATGCACAATGCGGTGTGTAACACAACCACTGGAACAGAAGAAATGAATGGCAGGCTTGGCTGTGCTTATCTTATTTGCATGAAGCTCAGTAGCTTGCAGACTGGACAACTGAACCACCCAGGAAGCAGACAGACCCAGCCAGCCTAAAATACAAATCGGATACATTCAATTAATTCTGTTGGGCACCAAGCAAACCTGCTAAGCGCTGTTGAGTGGCATTGCATTGCAGTTACACACCAGCTGCAGCCATCAAACACCTATAAACAGGACCCAGACAGACAAAAATAGAGACTGGATCCATTCAATTAATTCTGTTGTGCACTGAGCAAACCCACTAAGCGGAGTTGAGCAGCAGTTATCATTGAGACCTTAAGCATGATTAATAGATTAGGAAATGCCATGTAACTAGTCCTGTGGCAGTAGTTATAAGTGTAGGGCTAGAGTTCAGATGGTCCTGGGTTCTAGTACAGGGTTTGCAACCTTTTTTTTTACTCTTGTGACATTGCCATTTATAGCAATGAACTGAAACATGAATAAGTATTCAACTGTCTTGTGGCAACAGGTGTAAGTGTGGGACTGCCATACACATGGTCCTGGGTTCTAATGCAGGTTATTCCATATACTTTTACTGTTGTTCCACTTCCCATTATATTGACTCTCAGTTATAACATTTTAGATAGTGGAACTGATATTAATTATATGTATGAGGGATGACACAGCATTATTGCTTTTTTATTTATTCCTTTATTTATGCATTATCATATTTATTATCACATGCATGATTGAGGGTATACTGTGTACTGTATTTCTGTAAGTATAATTCTGTTATCTGGACTTACATGGTCTTCACATTTCCTTAATATACATACACAACTACTTTTATATCCAATAGCCTTGTCAGGTCACACAATAGATGTGTAACAGCTCATACTGTCAACCAACTGCATGAATGTATGATTGCCAAAAAATATATGTAGACAGGCACAGAATATGGCACAATATCAAAGAACAAGTGCAACTAAAAACAAATAAGGTACTGAGCCTGCAAGGCTAGAAAGCAAAGTATAAATTATTAAACAAAACAAATATACAGGTAAGCACTTTCACGATCTGCTAATTGCTTCATCAGACAAACTTGTTAAAAGACAACCAACATTTATAAACTGCATCAACCAAACCAGGCTTGAAACCAATTAAGCAGTTCTTAAAAAGACATTAGTTCATCATATAAAGAAAATATACAAAAAATGCCTAAACATATTTATTAAATAAATAACATATAAAAATGTATAAAATATGCATAAAAGTGTGTGATGACACTTGTTAAAATTCTTATTTATGTGTGTATAAACAACATCCACATTCAGGGTTTCAAAGGGCGTGACTTCAAAAAGGGCTTTAGTCTGAAAGCCCCATTTAAGCCTGGTGGTTTTTCAGCATTCAAAAGCAAATTCTATTTCTGTTCTGCCCCTTCAGTCTGATTAGCCAAATCACCACCTCTCATGCTAAGATTTAAAACTTGTAAGACCATACACCTCAAATTATGTTCAGGACCATAATGAATAACATGTTGTGCTAGAGCATTTGTATCTTTTTTAGGGTCTATATTATAGTATCAAAGTTTTTAAACTTCAAATGTTATAATATCAACCTGCTTTTGTCAAAAACTCAAAATAGCGAAGCCAGGGAACTTCAAAATCTCATGTAGGGTAAGATTTTGGTTATCCATTCCATGGCTTTGTTATTTAGTTTACTGTGATGGGAAGGTTACGGACTGGGGTAAGGTAATTATGTGAACGGAGGTTACGGACTGGGTTAAGTGTGGGAATGGATCAGGGTAAGGTGAGTGTGTGATAGTTAGGGACATTAGGTTTAGGGAGCGGGTAAGGTGAGTGTGTGATAGTTAGGGACTTTGGTGTTAGGGAGCCGGTAAGGTGAGTGTGCAGTAGTTAGGGACTTTAGGGTTAGGGAGCAGGTAAGGTGAGTGTGCGGTAGTTAGGGACTTTGGGGTTAGGGAGCAGGTAAGGTGAGTGTGCGGTAGTTAGGGACTTTATTGTTAGGGTTGGGTTAAGGTGAGTGGATAGGTAGTAGTATAGGGTTAGAATAATGGTTTTCTTAAGTGTATGTGAGCGGTTTATTTATTTCGGTGTGCTTGTGTTGTTTGTTTGTGTTTTGGAACAGTGATTTTTTTCACTGGGAAAAATTTTGTTGTTCTGTATGTTCGATATTTTGTGGTTTAGATATTTTAGGTACGATGAAATAGTGTTCACTATTTAAATCGTACAACAGGGTAATATAATCGCTCTTTCTTATTGTTAATGTCTCTGTAATGCTCAGGTATTCTTTCTTTTAGACATCTGTTCATCTTACCTATATAGAAAGCATGACACACATGGAAGAAAGCAAAGTAAACTATATTCATTGATCTACAATCAGCATAAAAGTCCAATTCTGTTTTGAACTCTAGAATAGGATGGACAGACCTGTGCAGAGTGAATATACTTACAGGCAGAACATCTCCTGCATGAGGATGTACCCAGTCTACTGGATTTAACCCCAGCCATATACTGTTGGGTGTTGTAACAAAGATGTTTCCCAACATATTTGTTGTTTCTGAATGAGAAATGTGGTGCTTCACCAATGGCTCCCTTTATCTAAAATCAGAAGAGGATGATACTCCACAACAAATGAAGCAAAACCAGATGAATGAAAAGACAAGTCCTTTATTCGAATAAGTAAGCGCTTTCACGTTGCTTAGAACGCTTCATCAGACTTCAACAAACCATCAAATTTAAATCAACTTATATATAAGTAAAACACCAATGAAAAACACATTAGCAAGTCACATGTAAGTTACAAAAATACATCATTTCCTTTCCATAAAAATTATATAAATATATCATAAAGATCTCATGTTAATAAATGAATAGTAGAAGTAAAATATTAAAACATACTAAAACACATATTGCATAGTGAGACTTATTACTACTGTTTTAATGTTTCAAAGGTTTATCTCATAAAAATGGTCTCAATGAAAATTTATCATTGAGACCATGACCTTTATTCGCAGATAGCTTAATAATCCATTTTGCCTCAGCTTTTTCTGTCTTATTGCCAATATTACCAAGTCTTTCAGTCTCTGTTAACTGTCCTATTACTAAAAATCTAAAGGCATGTGTGGTGTCATTTTGTAGTACATGCTTGGCTAGGGCATTCCCTTCATTCTCTCTATGTATAGCATACAAATGCTCTCGTATCCTTTCTCTTAAGGTTCTATTAGTCTTTCCTATATAGAAACAATAACATTTTATGCAGGATGCTAAATAAATCACATTTCTTGACTTACAATCAGCGTATTCATTAAACTCATATTTAGCACCAGTATCTGGATGTATAAAAACATTAGATTTCATTATATATATACACTGGTTGCAAGAGCGACATGCAAATGTACCCTTTCTCTCAGAGGAGATCTTATTTTTAGGCACTCTCTCATAACAAAGCATACGTTTTAAAGATTTAGTATTCTTATAGCTAAAGGATGGTTTTTCACCCACTAAGTCTTTTATACCATCATCTAACTGTAAAATGTTCCAATGTCTCTTAATAATGTTGACAATAGAAGTATTATTATTAGTAAAGGGTATCACTAGTCTCCTCTTATCATTATTCCTCACTATAGGTCTCTTATCTATGCTGCCTTGTTTTTTAATAAAAGGACGTCCTAGATGTGTAAGTTCAAAAGTGTCCAAAGAATGCATATCTCTATTACAATAGCCTCTATGCCTAAAATCACTTTCTATAGTTTTTAATGCATCAGAGAAAACCAAATCATCACTAGTTATATTAGAAAAATGTTTCACTTGATTACTCACAATGTTTCTGTGTATATGGGGGGGTACATGCTACTTCTGTGAAGAATAGCATTCTTCCTACATACCTTCCTAAATACTTCTGTTTCTAGAGTATTGTCTTTTTTCCTCAGTGTCACATCTAAAAAATCAATTGTATTTTGTGAATACATTTCAGTCAACCTAAGAAATGTGGTAGTTCCATTGATATACAGAACAAACTCTTTTAGGAGCTCTAGTGTGCCTCCCCAAATTAAAAAAAGATCATCAACAAAACAATTGTAATATCTTATAGAAGTGGAGTAAGCCAAATGTTCTAAAACATACGTATTCTCCCAGTATGCTAACACAAGGTTAGCATAAGAGTTTGCACAAGATGTGCCCATAGCTACTCCTTTAATTTGAAGGAAGTATTCATTGTTAAAGGTAAAAACATTGTGACAAAGAACCATTTCTAACAGCATTGTGAGTTTAATAACTTGATTGTTGCTAAGTCCTTTGTTTAACAAATATAACCTTAAGAAATCTATCCCTACATCACTGGGTATGCAGGTGAAAAGAGAAACAATGTCTAGTTTTACCATATAATCTGTAGTTTCTAGAATATTGTTTTCATTGAAAGGTGCTAGTGTTTCCAAGAACTGTTTCGTATCACGTAATATAGATCTAGTAGATTCCACGACTGGTCTCAAGTTTTTTTCTAAAAAAATAGATGTTGTCTCAGTTAACCAGCCTCTGCCAGATACTATTGGTCTAAGCGGAGGATTATGTGGGGTCTTGTGTACCTTAGGTAAACCTCTAATTACTGGTATCACAGGTTTCTCTATCAAAAAATATTTATAAAGTTCTTCATCAATAATCCCACACATCAACATGTCATATAAATCTGCATGTACTGTTTTTATTAACTTATCTAGATCTGACATGCTCAGTCTCTTATAAGTAGTAGTGTCTGAGAGCATTTCTAACATAGTATCATGGTAGTAGCCGGTATCTAGAAGTACTGTAGCTCCCCCTTTATCAGCTTGTCGAATGACTATACTAGTATTGTTCTTTAAATCATGAAGGGCTAACTTCTCTTCCTTGGTGATATTGTAAAAATCAAGTTTTATATTGTCAGATTCAAAAAACTTCAACAAATCATCACTGCAAGCTCTTTCAAAAATTTCCAATAAAGGATGTATAGCAGGCATATAAGTAGAAGGTTTTTTAAAAGACATAACATCAGTATTAAAAACATTGTTGCCAAACTTTAAACCAAGTGCAATATTTCTAACAAAACATTTTATATCAACAATTAAATCACTTACATCAGTCCCCTGAGAGGGAATGAAGGACAAACCTTTGTTCAAAATCTTTCTTTCATTGTCCATAAGCATGTGACTGGAAAGATTAATAATCAAGTCCTGGTTACAGTTTTGAAAGTTTTTTTCTGAAGTTCTAACTGGCCTCCTGATATCTTCCTTTTCCTGGTTGTTTGTGTACTCCAATTGCGCCTCATCTCCTGTCGAAAAGGGAGTGGAAAACGAAGAGAAGTGTCATTAGATTCAGCTGAAACAGTTCCACTTGCTGAAACAGGAGTTTTTCTTCTCACTACAGGTGCTGACATGGTAGTTGTATTTAAAACATCAGTGTTCACTGTATTCACACTGGAGCATTGTTCACTGACTGCTGCTTCTACCTGAGAAGAGGAAACAGGCATGGAAGGAGTAGGAGCAGATAAAGTGTTACGCTCAGAGAAAGGCATTTCAATGTTAGTACGCGTCACAGCATATGTTGTCCTGGTGGATTCTCTCGGCCAGGAGAAGACGTTCCCCCTCGAGAAATCCATACAGTCTCTTTCTAATTTCTTCTTTTTTGCCAATAATAACTTATTATCCAGTGCTTGCATTGTAGTCGCTATATCAGAAAGAAAATCTTCTTTCTGTGTGTTGGTAAGGGCTGCAGTCAGTTTTTCTTCTAAAGCTATAGCTTCTTGCTGAAGTTCCAACTCTATTAAAGTATATTGTTCAATAAGTAGTCTCATGTAGGCATAGCTCGTATCTAAATTAAGTTGCTGCCACTTAGACAAAAGTTCAGGATAGGCAGAGCCAAAAGTAGGCATTTTTAACAAACGAAGACCTCTAGGGACAACTTTAAAATTAATGCATGCCTCCATATGTCTTTTTTGCCACTGAGCATTCTTAATTTTACTGAGGTTGTCCTCAAGCTTTCTCATTGTTTGTAAAACATCTACATGCCAATCGGTATCTCTGTGTGTAGAGGCTGCTTTTGCTAATTCAACATAAGACAGTTTTAAAAGTGGATTAATACCTTCTGTGAAGATTTCTGTAAGACCCAAAGATCTGGATTCAAGTAACACATTGCTGGTTTCTTCTGTCATGTCCCTTCAGTGAACAAACATTCTTGCTGAATGGCTCCCTTTAGCCCATCTATGGTATGCAATATGCCCCAGTTCCATTTAATAGTATCACAGTACCTGTTAATGTTACTGGAATATTGCAAAGAAACCCTGAAAGTATCAGTGTTCAATGTAGAAATGTTAGTACTTGTGCTAACCACCCCTTCAGTGAAATAGGGCTTACATCTACCTGCTCTTTCATTCCAAGAATCAGATATACAAAAATCAATTTCAGCTTCTTTATAACCCCTACTAAGAAAATCCTTCTTAAGGGATTCTAAAGCCAGTTGTAGGTGTAAATCATTATTGTGCAACCTCATCAAATGATAAACCTGGCCTTTAAGTACATTTTGTGTAACATGGCTGGGGTGCATGCTGTTCTTATATAAATAGCGTTTTTTTTCTAGATGGTTTTCTATATACACTCATGGATACACTTCTCAAATCTGCTTTGTTAAGTTTGACATCTAAAAATTCAATCTCATCAAATGAGTAATTATAAGTAAACCTAAGAAAACCAGTGGTAGAGTTCATGTAAGTAATAAAGGCCTTCAATTCATCCAAGGTGCAGTGCCATAACAAAACAAATCATCTACAAAATGAACGTACCAAAGAATGTGTTCATAAAAAGCATAAGTATGTCGGATTTTTGTAGTCTCCCATTGTACTAAAGCCAGGTTGGCATGACTATTTGCAAAAGCAGTGCCTATAGCCACACCAACCTTTCTGCAGAAAAAAAACTCTTTTTCAAAAACACAAACATTATTCTCCAGTACTATGTTCAAAAATGAACAGAGGAGTTTCACCTTATCATCTGAAAAATACTTTTTCTCATTCAAGAAAGCTCTAATGCCTTCAATACCCAAATAATGACGGATAACTGTAAACAGAGACTCAGTGTCAAGCGTAACAAACATATATTCATCTACAATGTTAGCACACCTAGCATATAGTCTTTCTAGGAAAAAATAGTATCTTTGAGTATGGTGTCACACTCTTCTAGCAGCGGATGTAAAGTTTTCTCTACAAAAATGTATAATGGCTCCATGCACCACCCCTTTCCAGAAACTATAGGTCGCATGGGTGGACAATTTAAGTCCTTATGAATCTTTGGGAGGCTGTATATAGTTGGAACTAATGGATAGGCAACATTGAAATATTTAAAAAGTTCTTCATTAATTAGACCTGTCATCAATAAATCAAAAACTAAAACTGAAACTGTCTCTGTCAAGCCATTCTCAGTGTTACTAGAAATATATGCATATGTGGTTACATCATAAAGTAGTTTCTTCATCTGCTCTACATACAAGTCTTTGTCTAATACTATTATACTCCCACCTTTATCAGTGGGTCTAACTTCCACTGAATGCATCTCTTTTAAATCATTCAGTGCAGCCATGTCATCTTGTGTCATATTACAGAAGATAGGTTTAGTGTCTTTCTGAATTAATTCACAGAACTGTGACACACATAAATCAATAAAAACTTGTACAGTAGAATGTGGTCCTGGAATAAAAGTACTTGGTTTCATAAATAGATTTGTTTCAGATAGGGAACTGCCCTTAAACATCATCTTTAATGTTAAAGACCTACACAAAAGTCTAAGGTCTTTAAGCATTTCTGTCAGGTCTGCTCGTCTGGCCAGGATAAATGATAATCCCTTATTGAGTAAAGACAACTGAGCTGTAGTTAATTCAACTGAAGAAATATTAAACACCAAACCTGTGTTCAAAACTGACGTTTCTTCATGGTTTGCTGCATGGTGTCCATACTATGAAGTCATTGTACTCTCCCTTTCCTGCCTGTGCTCCATTATCTGTTTCTGTAAGGCAGGACTTTTGGTAGAGACAACTGTGCTGGAGTTGCCTTTTCTGCTAAAAAATGGATGTCGCTAGTGCCTGGAACCACATCCGATGTAAGTGGTGCCAAACCATTTCTGAATTATAGGTAGCAGCATTTGCCAAAGATTGTGGAGGCTGATAAGGCATTCCAGAAGTTGTAGGAGCGTTAATAGAGGAATCAGTGGCTTGTTGTAGCTGTGGAGGCTTCACCAAATTAAAATCTCGTGACATCCTCATTCCTGCTGATGTCATAGAGTTACCAGTAGTCTCTGGATGTTCTCTGATTGGATTTGGCTGTAGATGATTGGCTGCAGTGCTCTCCACTTGTGTGGCTACTTCTCTTGGCCAGGCAAAAACAGTATTATTTTGTAAATCATGTAAATTGTGTTGTAATTTCATTTTAGCAGATTGCAAATGCTTGTCATATGCTAAGATATTCTCATGTAGTCTATCTATTTTGTCACCAGTTAGCCCTGATGGAAATTTAGTAGTGATGTCATTTTGCAAACTTAAAATATCTGTATACAATTCCCTTTCTTGTTACTGCCACCTTCTTAGTAATTCAGGGAAAGCATCACCATAACTAGGCATATTGAGAACACAAAGCCCTCTTGGTATTACTTTGCGTTTTAAGCAGGCTTCTAAGTGTAAACATTGCCACTGTAAACATTTATACTTATAAAGTGTATTTTTCAGTTCTCTAAAGTGATGCATGAAGTCAAGATGTTCATTACTTTCCTCTCATGCTAACATCTAGAACTTGTAAGATCATAAACCTGAAATTGTGTTCAGGACCATAATGCATAACATGTTGTGCTAGAGCATTTGTATATTTCTTCTTATTAATGTCTCTGTAATGCTCAAGTATTCTGTCTTTTAGACATCTGTTCGTCTAGCATAAGAATGATATAACTCTGCAAATCTCCTTCAACCCAGCCATATTCAAGCATCAGGCTACTTCACTCTAGCAATAAATCCCTGATACATGTAACAACAGTCAGTAATAGTGCAGGTAACTCACTCTTTTCTAACAACATTGGCAAGATATGGAATGCTCTTTCTACCTCTTTAACATCTACTACTAACATATCCCATTTCAAAAAACTGCTAAAAACACACTTAGCCAGTACATGGTTATTCCCATGCAATACTCCAGGTTAAGCTAACCTCTGGGACAATAAATTTCCTTTTACTCACAATAATGCAAATACTAAACTAAAGAGATATTTCTCTCATCTTCTCTAGCTACAGATCAAAGTTGTCTAATCTGTATATTTGCAAAATTCTATCTACTTCATATAAATATGTTATATTGTCTGTTTTGCGTGTATTTATTAAGAAAATCCCAATGCTTTCTACTGTATTTCAATGTATTTTACATTGGCTGTATTATTGTGTATACACAATTGATGTCTACCTAAATGTATCCTGTGGAGCATTTCTCCCCGGACCTCCACTGAAAATGGACTTTTCGTCCAGCCGGACTTTCCTGGCAAACAAACGTAAAATAAAATAAATAAATAAATAAATAATAGTCTGTGTACTTAGGTAGGAGTTCTGTTCTCACTGCAGTCAACTCTGTGTTTTGTGTGTGTGTGTGTGTGTGTGTGTGTGTGTGTGTGTGTCTGAGTGTGTGTGTGTGTGTGTGTGTGTGTGTGTGTGTGTGTGTGTGTGTGTGTGTGTGTGTATCTAGACAGAAGAGCAGAAGTGAATATTCCACAGTTACTGCTCCAATGCCAAGGATTGAGTGCATTTTGATTACGTGTGTGTTTGAGCTTTTAATTGACATTGCAGAAAGCATTTTACACCAGCATGTGGGATACTTTTCTTATCATATTCTCCTCAACAGACACTGCTGATGTCATCAACTTTATCAGATTTTTGGATATGCAGTACTCCTACCAGGGCAGGGTCAGACACTGGGCTGGAGGCAAGGCCGAAGTCACCTCATCCTATACAAAACAGATTAGAGTGACTTGGTTTTTAATCTATCCACATACATCATGGCATGGTTTGTAGGCCCTGTGTTATTTTGTTGGGAAAGCTCTGTGGTTTCAGCTGTTGCATCTCTCTGGTGAGATACATGCAATAGAGAGCATTCTACTCTATTAGTGTTCTGATGAGGTTTGTGTATAGTACTGTCATACAGTCCTAAGATCTGAATATGATGGGATGACTTATGATGTGCACAACATAAACTTTCAATACCAGAGTGGATACTTGGTGATTGAAGTTCAGATTGCTATCTACATGTGTTCCTAGTGCTTGCATCACTGGGTTTCAGCAAAGAAGAACTGTTGTCAGTGCTGTGATTAACATGGAATTCTACTTTTCAGACGGACAACATAATAATAAAAGACACATTTCTGCATTTATTTGTAGATCGTGTGCCTTTGTCACCATTCATTTGTCTGTGTTAGATCCTCCTGTACTATGTTATCATCATTGGTGGACTCAATGATCGCACCTTATATGCAAGAATCAGCAAAACTGGTAATTCAGAGGCCATATACTTTAGCCTGAACCTTCCAGAAATAGAGTCCAAACAGTGAAGGGCCAAACACAGATCCCTGGCATTTGCCAATTGTGTCAAAACCCTAGGCCAGATCTTGATAGGCAGCATGCACTATCTTACATTCATCCAGGCCTATCACAGGGAATCAATGGGCTGTGACAGCATCACAGCTTACCTATGGCATGACTCAGCAAATATACCTTCCTGATAAGGTTAAATACACACTTCAACACACCCTCTATGCAGACTGTTCCTGTAGAAGGCTGTACATCAACATGCATCCATATGAGTTGAAGGGGGAAGCACCCGTTGCATGGATGTATAGACATATCCTGACTCTCCTCATCTGTGAGGTAGATGGACATATCATCATGGATCTTTTACTAAATGGACACTAGTAGTATCCAAGGTCTGTGAAATAGACTTGTGTGAGCTGTTAATGCTATATTATGTCTGTTACATCTGTTAGATGTCCTCAAAGAAGTCATCAAGGGCATGCATGATAACACTATCATCCTTTTGAACTTGATTATCCCAAGGCATTTAACACAAATCCACACTGAGGTATTCACGCAACACTGTCAGATGTGGCCATAAACACCTATATCACCAAGTGAGGAGAGCACTGTATCACGTACATGACATGGAAATATGTTGAAATATGTGCCGTGAAGTATATTTCTGGTCCGGTGATCAGGTCCGTACATCAAGGCTGTCTCCTGGGCCCTTTGTGTCCATTATTAAGTCAGAAATGGCATATACATCCTGTGTCCAAACAGCAGTCTGAAGGACTACAGACTGTGGACAATCATTTACTCCAACTGTGATATTAGTATTTTTATTTATTTTTATTTTACATTTATTTTACATTTGGTGACCGGGCTAGTCTAGCTGGACAAATATCCGTTTTCAGTAGAGGCCCGGGGAGAAAAGCTCCAATTACAAGAATTACAAGAATTAAAACAATCATTAACAATAAAAGATAATAAGCAACATAAAATAGGTACAAAGTTATACATTTGTATGAATTTAACAATAATAAAGCCAAAAAAGCAGAACCAAAATCTGTCAGAGAAATAGTTGTTTAACAGTCATGGATTAAGGAACACATACAGTTAGATACTAAACAACATTCAATATGTGCTAGAGAGAGAGAGAAAAAAATGTTAGAGGCAATCTAAAGATAAGTCTGTCTACAATAAAAGTTAGTTTTATAGTGGGAAAGTTAGGAGTAAATGAAAGGGGAAGTTGTGAGTAATTCAGAAGTAATTTCAGTCAGGATTAGTACAAGGACATAGCCATTGAGTTTTTAGATGTTCTTTGATATGTTTCTTGAAAAGGAATGTAGAGTCTAGGTTTGCTATTTCCTGAGGTAGTTAATTCCAGATTTTCCCTACAGCATTTGAAAATAATGAGTCTCCAGCTTTATTCTTTGATTTGGTTAAGGCTACAAGGAGTTTATTAGCCGACCGTAGTGTGGCTAGGTTTTTATAAGGTGAAATCAGTTTTGTAAGGCTAGGGGTAGCATCTGGGAAAAAGAGGGTCTTATGAATGATTATTAATTGTTGATAGAGTAAGTGGTTGTCGAGTTCTAACCAATCTAGTTGCTTGAGGTTAATACAGTGGTGGGTTCTAAAAGGGGTAGCAGTAATGAATCTAGTAATACTATTGTAGCAGGTAGAAAGTTTGGTGATGTTGTTTTTAGACAGGTTTGTATATATAGCAGAGGCATAGAAAAGGGTGGAGATCAGGTGGCTCTGGGCTACAGTTTTCTAGCAGAAGGGGTAAGAAAGGGTTTAATTCTGTAGAGAGTACCGATTTTTATTAACTGATTTAATGGTGTTGTTAATGTGGTCATCAAAATTAAGATGATTGTCAATTGTTACACCTAATAGGCGAGTGGACATATCTGGACTAATACAGGTAGCATTGTTAGAGGAGATAGTGAAGAAAGGTGTCGGAGATTTGTGTGTAGGGGTAAAGAGAAGAAGTTTTGTTTTTGGGATTAAGAAGGAGGGAGAGTTCCATAAACCACTTTTCAACATTATGGAAGACTGTTTGGGTGAGGGACTGGAGGGAGGAAACATTATTGGCAGCACAAATAAGAGTTGAGTCATCAGCATATTGAATGCAGATGGCTTGGGGTATATTCAAGTGAAGGTCATTGATAAATAATGAGAAAAGAAGGGGACCTAGGATTGATCCTTGTGGAACCCCAATGTTTACTGGGAGTAAGGAGGATAGGTTGTTGTCCCAAAGCACTGCTTGTTGCCTATGTTGGAGGTAACTCCTGAACCATTGGAGAGTATGTGAGCCAAGTGAATAGAGATTTAGTTTGTCAAGAAGTATATTATGGTTAACCATGTCAAAGGCCTTTGACAGGTCTAGAAATAAAGCTGATGAGAAAAGATTGTTGTTTCTATTATTATTTATGGCATCAGAGAAGGAAAGGAGGGCAGTTGTAGTACTGTGGGAAGGTCTAAAACCATGTTGACTATTGGCTAGCAGTTTGTTTTGTAGAAGGTGGTTAAGAATTTGTTTATGTATGCATCTTTCCATAATCTTTGCTAATGGGGATAGTAAGGCAATAGGGCTTAAAGATTGTGAGCTCGATAGAGGAGCCACCTTTATGCAGAGGTATTATGTGAGATATTTTCCATAGGGTGGGTATTTTTCCTTCAGAGATAGTCCTATTGATAAGAATGGATATGGGGTAGTCAATAGCTTTTGCAGCAATTTGTAAGTATTCTGATGGGAGTTGATCAGCTGATGGGGTGCAAGGTTTAAGTTTCTTAATAAGCTTATAAATAAGTGATGTAGGCACTGGTTGTAAGTTAAAGACATTGGATGAAGTGTTAGAGGTTTTAGGTAAGGAGGTAGTAGAAGAGGGTAATGAATTAGCTAGGGTTTGAATGGTTTCTATAAAGTACTTGTTAAAGGCATCTGGGATCAGAGTGGAGTTATTGAGATTAAAGCCTGAAGGGATAGGAGTAGTTGAATGTCCTGGTTTAGGAAGTTTGTTAATACCTGACCAGAATTTTTGAGAGGAATGCTGGCTAGTTCGTTGAATGTGAAGGTAGTAATTCTTTTTATCTGCAAGAGTATCTTTCTTAGTGGCATTTCTTAATTGTTTAAAGAGTAGGTGATCAGATGAACATTTGGTAGTTCTCCATTTAGCCCATATTTTATTTCTAAGGAGCATTTTTTGTTTAGTTTGTTTAGTAAGCCATGGGGCTGATTTGGTCCTTATCCTAGTAGAGTGAATAGGAGCATGATAGTCAAGGATTTGTAGAAAGTTGGTATTAAAGTAGGCCACTGCTTCGTTTAGTTCAAGGGTAGTCATTGGAGACCAGTCACATGCTTTCAATTCTGCCAGAAACTTATCTGCGTTAAAGAATTTGTTTGAGCGAGACACCTTAACTTTATGGGTAGTTGGGTTATGCGACTTTTGTCTAACAACAAATGTGAGCATATGGTCACTAATATTATCAGGAAGAGTTCCTGGAGAGTACTTGTTTAGGTGGTTATTAGTAAGGATCCAGTCAAGAGTTGTTTCTTTATTTGTGGGTTTATGGATTCTAGTTGGAGTATTAATTAATTGAGAGAAGCCATAAAGATTTATATGGCTGGTGGGGTGTTGGGATGAACAGGTCATCCAGTCAATGTTGAAATCCCCAAGTATTATGGTTTCCTGAGGTAGTTGGCTAGAAAGTGAACTAAGTAAGTTTTCTAGGATATGAGTATTATTTCCAGGCGGAAGGTACATACAAATGAGATAAATTGATTTGTTATTGTTGATGCTTAGTTTGATAGATAATATTTCGCTTTGGAGTCAAGTGATGGAAGTTCATTGTAGAGAGTGATTTGGAGATTAGATTTATAGAGAATAGCTATGCCTCCACCTTTCTTATTTATGCGGTCGCGTCTAAGTATATTATAGCCAGGAGGGTGATTTCCTGATCTTGAATAGAGGGTTTTAGCCATGTTTCAGTAAGACATAGTATGTCGAATGCATGTAAGTCAAGAAGAGAGTGTAGGTGATGAATTTTATTATTTAAACTTCTTATATTGAGTTGTGCTATTAGTAGGGAGTTAGGTGTTTTGGTACATGATGATATTATAGGTGATGTAATACTATTAAGATTAAAATTGTTATTAGTGTAGGGACCAGGATTAGGATGAATATCTCCATGAAGGAGGAGGTTTTGCTGGGAATTCACAAGGAATTTCAGGGATTTTGGTGAGTTGTAAGAGTACTTTTGTTTAAGTAGAAAGATATATGAGTTGTTCTATGGTATTTTGGGAGTAGAAAGTTAGAGTAACAGGTTATGTTACTATGAGTCAAGATATTGAAAAATGCAGTTGGTAAAGTTTGTGGGAGGTGAAGGTTTTGTTCATGTAAAGTGATATTTTCATAGAAGGTATAATAATATGGTATGGATAGGGAGGCTATAGTAATGGTAAAAAATAGGGTATATGTGGAATAAGCTTTGAGTATTGGAGACATGATAGAGAGTAAGTGTCAGGTAAATACTGCTTGTAAGAGAATGTGAGCTCAAGACTAAGTAGAGAAGAGCTTGGTTACAGAGAAGGGTAAAGGAGCAGCTAAGAAGAGCAAGGAAAAAAGTAGTTATGTAGAGGTTATAGTTAACATTTATGAACTATAGAGAGAGTTACAATAGTGGAGAATGAGGTGGAGATAAAATAGATAGTTATAAAGTATGGGAGGTAGTGGTGGAGATAATGTTTGATGGTGGTTGGCTGAGAGAAATAGGGGAGTGTCTAGTGAAGTATAAGGGTAGGACCCCTGGGGGTGGGTGGGAATTGGGGTAGGGAGGGGAGCGGAGCGGGGCCAGAGCAAGTAGAGACAGAGAGAGCGGAGACAATCAGTAAGCAGCAGGATGTAGGGAGGAGTAGCAGAGCAGGCAGTTCGCAGGTAAGGAGAGCAGAATGGGAGGTAGAGCAGAAGGAGAGTAAAACTATAAAGCAGTAGACTATTGTAGTAGATAGGAGAAGAGGAGGTAGAACATAGATATAGGGAGGAAGGTAGAAGTTAGGAGAAGTCAGGCTCCTAGGGAAAGGATGTAAAGGTATCAGGAGGAGAGAGATGTTCAAAGAGCAGATACTTTGAGGGGAATAAGAAAGAGAGGTAGGGCACAGGCCTATTGTATACCGCCACCTAGTGGGCAGCGTTAGTAATAACAGCAGGTATCCAGGGTAAAGACACCATAGGTGAAAGGATATGGAAGGTAGCAAGGGGTATATCCTTCCAGAGGCTAAAGACAGGGAAGGATGGACTGGCTGCAAGCTTTCCTGATCCAGAGGCTACTAGTTTCTAAACATGTACTTACAGTTTAAATTATACAGATTGGCCTTCAGAACGGGTCAAGTGTAACAACCAGAGGCTACTAGTTACATAACATATAATTACAGTTTAAATTATGCAGATTGGCCTTCAGAACGGGTCAAGTGTAACACATACTTTGTAACTGTAGTACAAGCAGGTGGAAGCACAGGGCAGGAGAAAATAAAGGACGGTCCACTCAGGTAATGCTTGAGGTAGTTCAAGGTTCTTGGTGCAGTCAGGACACTCAATATAAGGTTGAAAGATAGTTAGCTAGGGGGGAAAAGGTAAGAAGAAGGAGATTAAATAAGTAATACAGTTGTAAAAATAACAGCCTAGAGTACATATGCAGAGAGATATCCCACCTAACACATCAGTCTTAAAGAAGCACAAGTAGTACAATGCAAAGTTTGACCAAGATTCAACAACTCTAATAAAAAACACTTCATAACACATTACTTCAAAGATACATTAAGAATAGCTTTAGCAAGACAGTTTAGCAATATAACACATTCAACAACTCTGGTAAGACACACTTAATAACACATTACCTCAAAGATGCATTAAGAATAGCTTTAGTAAGTCAGTATGGCAATATAACAGGCTATAAAACATCCTAAAAGTATAGAACATGTACAAATACCCAGAAACAATCGTCTATGAGTAAACCTGCCACTGTCCGTTTTAAACAAGGGGAAGATAGTAATCAAGTCTGATCTAGGGAATGTCGTAGCGCCAGGACGATCGTTTAACGATCTGCATAAAGCAAACGCTGGCCACGTGCAGGGAACCAAAGGTAGGTTCTTTACTACCCTACAATCACCATTCAGTTAAAAATACACATAGATGAGGATATAAAGCCCTAGTAAACTAATATAATACAGCAAAGTGTAGCGTATATCTCAATCTAAAACCACATTCAGTTGCATGCAGAGTGTAGTGCGTATCATACGCTACAGCTGATGTGGAGTGGGCAATGTGCTTGGATGCAGAGCTAATTCAGGCGGCAGGAAGACATACTATTGTTACTTGTGCTGCTAGCTGTTCAACGAAGCTAGGCAGGATACAGATTAAGTCATGCCTGTCTTACGTAGAAGCACATAAACCCGGTAAAGCAATTGTTACAAGTAGACAAATAGGAAGCGCTACCTTTAAGCAATAGATTATTATATGATATGTCCACAGAGAGGATTCCGGCAGAGCTGTGACAGTCGCAACTAAACACAAGCGACCCTAATGCTTTGTGGACGGAAGATACAATCCATACAGTCCGCCCAGCAGAAATAAAACAGTACGGCGAACAACAAAACCAAACGCTTCATTAAGCAGTGAAAGCCATCGCATGTTTTAGAAGCACAGACATAATGTGAGAAACACTTATCCATCAACAACTATCGAATAGTTTATACTTACAGTTAGTTAGCTTTGTAGTGTAGTAGCATATCCCAAGGTTCAGGGCCCGCAGCAGCCAGGTAGAATAGGGGAATGGTAAAGGAAGGCGCCAAAAAAGTTCAAGCACTATATGCCCTTGAGGCAGGAAGTGAGGTGAGTAGTGGGAGGGGGTAGCATAAGAGGGACAAATGAATAGAGGAGGGATTAAGTGATCCCTTTAGGGTGGAATAATACCAGTCAGCTGAGAGTACAGTAAGTACAGGATGGAAGAGCAAGTAGAGACAGACAGAGCGGAGACAATCAGTAAGCAGCAGGATGTAGGGAGGAGTAGCAGAGCAGGCAGTTCGCAGGTAAGGAGAGCAGAATGGGGAGTAGAGCAGAAGGAGAGTAAAACTATAAAGCAGTAGACTATTGTAGTAGATAGGAGAAGAGGAGGTAGAACATAGATATAGGGAGGAAGGTAGAAGTTAGGAGAAGTCAGGCTCCTAGGGAAAGGATGTAAAGGTATCAGGAGGAGAGAGATGTTCAAAGAGCAGATACTTTGAGCAGAATAAGAAAGAGAGGTAGGGCACAGGCCTATTGTATACCGCCACCTAGTGGGCAGCGTTAGTAATAACAGCAGGTATCCAGGGTAAAGACACCATAGGTGAAAGGATATGGAAGGTAGCAAGGGGTATATCCTTCCAGAGGCTAAAGACAGGGAAGGATGGACTGGCTGCAAGCTTTTTTGATCCAGAGGCTACTAGTTTCTAAACATGTACTTACAGTTTAAATTATACAGATTGGCCTTCAGAACGGGTCAAGTGTAACAACCAGAGGCTACTAGTTACATAACATATAATTACAGTTTAAATTATGCAGATTGGCCTTCAGAACGGGTCAAGTGTAACACATACTGTGTACTTATACAGACAATATCAACACACACCAAAGATTCCTGCTACAGCGATAACAACACCTGCAATGGCACAAAAAAATGGGGGTGTTTGTTACGTTAGGAAAACAAACACACAACCCAAGTATAATGTATACATCACACCCTATAATCAGACTGATAGGTATGTAACCTGTATTCTGGGGAAGATGGTATGTAGAACATCCACCAGCATGTGGTCACAGTACTGACAATTTCCTTGTAGGTAACACAGCTACTAAGCATGTGAAGGACATCCACATCACAGGCCATAATACCTCCATAGTTCACATCCTTCATTACACCAATAACTGAGTACAATGCACTCTTCTTCATGTATTTCCCTACACTTAGCCCAGTCATGTGTAACGGAAGTGTACTACCCTTGCCACAGTGAGCTGTCACGCATCTTACTGGCCATACCTAAGTAGGTATTCTTTTTGTGGCATAAACAATACTGTCTGATTGTACAGAAATGCCTTCAATGTGTTACACCAGATGCATGTGTGATACATGTTCTGGAGATGAACATAGTATATGCATAGCTGTTTGACAACATTAATGGCATGAGTAACATCTGTGACAGTGTGGAATGTGCCATATATATATATATATATATATATATATATATATATATATATATATATATATATATAAATATCCAATGTAAAAAATATAGGAGGCACCAGACCAAGGCAGGTGAAGATAAAGACCTGTCTGATGAAGTAGCTCTTGCTATGAAAGTGCTCACCATTGTTTGCACTTTGTCTGTGGATTAAAATTGAACTTTATCTTCACCTGCCTTGGTCTGGTGCCTCCTATATTTTTTACATCGGATACTAGTTTGGACCAGTTTGCCTACACCACATTGTTGCTTTTCCGTCTTTCTCTCTCTCTCTGCATATATATATATATATATATATATATATATATATATATATATATATATATATATATATATATATATGTAATGTCACATACAGGTATAGCAGTGTCCCTAATAACACCTCCTGCAGATGAGTGTCAAGGCAGTGTGTGTGTGATTACCCTCATAGAGTGATAGAGTGCAGACATGTCATAAGAGTTGTACAAATGTATTTGTGCAGAACCCTCCCTGATCACTCAAAATCATATGTGTTATGTCAGAGACATGGGATTACTGGTGGTATTATTATGATACTGCCCATGGTTCTGCATGCTTCTTCTAATCTTGTACATGAGCCTTTACCTGTGTCCCACTTGCTGGAGACCTCTGCTGAGATTATACTCATATTCAGGCAAATCAGTTTGCACAGCTTCACAAGATGCATCCTACCCCAGTTGTATGTAACACCCCTGCTTGTTAACCCTCCAGTGTGAGATTTAGTAGCCTACCGCAGACCCAAATCCACTTCCTCCCTCCACCCTTTTGTCCCCTCATCCTATATCTTATCCCTTTGGAATAGCTTCTTGCCTACCTCCCCCAACTGCTATTACTCCCCTGACCACTAGGTGGCAGTCTTTACCTACACTATATTCTAGCATTAAGACAAACTATCCCTCAGTCCTACACCCATTCTCTGGCATTTCAGTACAATTCTAATCCCCCTCTCTGCACATGAGAACCTCACTCTCACTTTACTAAATCATCTACACATATCTGAAAAGCTTATATACTCTGCTCCCCAGTTTTCACTTTATTTATTTCTGTATTATGCCAAACACGAAAGACAGCTGATTGTCTTTTGGCTGAACTTACCTTGCTGCTCTTGCCTGCTCCATTCACCCTGCGGGCTCTCTCTTCTCCCCTACCCTACCCCCAATTCCCACACACCCCCAAGGACACCTATCTTTATACTGCTAGAAACCACACCCCCACCCCACATCAACCAATAGCTCGACATATCTCTTTACATACTCAACCATCTGTTACTAATTTATTCACACCTTGCACTATCTATACTTTCCTCATTAAACAAACCCACCTCATATTTGCCCTTCTATAACCCCTTATTTTCTCATTACTTACATTCCCACATTCTCTCATTATGTCAACCCCTGGCTTAATAAAACTCTCTAATTTCCTCCTCTTGCCCATAATTCTTTCCACTCTACATCTATCATATAGCCTCACAGGCTATGGATACATAAGCTCCTTTCAATTTCTGCACTTCTTTAAACAAACTTGCCTTTCTATTTATCAGCCTCACAAACCCACAGTAACATTACATCCTCACCAGCCTACATTCTCCCATGGTTTCACAATTTAAACCATATTAAGTATTTCCAAACCAGAAAAATAGACCCTATTTTATGTAAACTAGCAAAACTTCCACACAATCCTCAGTACCTACTACTACATGGTGACATTCACCCAAACCCAGGGCCTGGTAATACCTTCCCTGACTCCCATTCTTCCTTCACCTCTGTTTTCCATACCCCCTCTTCTTCCTCGAACTCTCTTCTCATTACCCACCTCAATATTCATAGTTTAAATAACAAAATTACCCAACTTCATGCCCTACTAGACTTACATTCCTTTGACATCCTACGTCTCACAGAAACCTGACTCAAACCAGTTACTAAAGACAATGATATCATCCCTCCAGGTTATAACATCCGTAGAATTGACTGTCCTAACAAAAAGGGTGGGGGGTAGCAATATTGTTTAAATCTGAACTACAGGTAACCTCACTAAACACTCAACCTCCCTCACCTAGCAATACTGAAATCTTAATATCTAAGCTTCAAATTAATGCTAATAAATCTATATACATCATTTGCTCTTACATTCCCCCAGGTAACAACATAAGTACTCTTGAAAATATCCTTAATTGGCTTTCCACATCATTCCCACAAGAAACCATTCTCCTTGGAGACTTTAATATTGACTGGAACTGTTGTATTTCTGACAAACCTATAGCTCACATTAATCTCTATGGCTTCTATCAAACTATCACCGACCCTACCATAACCCATAAACCCAGCAACAAACAAACTACCTTAGACTGGATACTAATCAACAATAACCCTCAATCTTACAAAACAGGCATACTTCCTGATGATATTAGTGACCACTTTCTTACCTTTATAACTAGACAAAAGATCACCATTCCAACTCAACTAAACTTTAGAACCACCTGGAACAAAAATAACCTGAACCTAAGTAACTTTCAAGCAGAGCTAAAAGCCTGCAATTGGTCACCCCTAAAATATCTGCCACTCAATGAAGTAGTCTCTTTTTTAAACGATACATTCCTAAAAATCCTTGAGCACCATGCCCCCTCTCATGCTATTAAAATTAGGAACAAATCTGCTCCCTGGCTCTCAAATAAGATGAGACAAAAATGAGACTGAGAAATAAAATCTGGAATATATGGAGAAGTACCAAAGACCCTAATGATCATTTAAACTGTAGACAGCTCAGGAATGTCACTAAAAAATCAATATTCCTCAATAAAAAGAACTATTACCTTAAATTCCAACAAACACAGAGTCTAAACCCACAAAAATTCTGGTCAGGATTAAATAAATTACTCCATCCTGGACAAGCCGAAAACACCTACCCCCTCTAACTTGACTCATAATTCTCCCAACCAAATTGCTGATATTTTTAACATTTTTTTTTCAGATACTGTTCAATCTTTAGCAAATACCTTACCACCTGTTAACACCACTGACTCATCCTTGCCAACCACCCTACCCCAAGTATTACAACTGCAGCCTGTCCCAACATCTCTCATACACTCTATACTTTTAAGCTTAACCCATGCACTCCATCAACTGACCTTCTCCCAGCTGAATACCTTCAAATGACAGCTGGAGTGTGTGCCTACCCTGTTTCCATCCTAATTAACAGAACCATTACAGAAAGTTCCATCCCATCCCTCTGGAAAGTCTCATATATTATCCCACTGCATAAGGGTGGGAACTCGAATGAACTCTCAAACTTCCGCCCCATAGCCCTACTTTCCCCCTTAGCAAAAATTATGGAGAGATGTATTCACCGTCAGCTACTTGATCATCTTCTCCAAAACCACCTGCTAGTTGACTGCCAGCATGGTTTTAGGCCTTTCCATAGTACTACAACTGCTCTACTATCCTTTTCTGACTGCATTAATAAAAATCATAACAACAGCTGACTGTCCTCAGCCCTCTTTATTGACCTCTCAAAAGCATTTCATATGGTTAATCATCAATTACTGTTAAACTCACTCAAATCACTTTCAATAGATACCCAGACAGTTAATTGGTTCAAGTCCTATCTAGGAAATAGACAACAATACTCTTCTCCCTATAACTCTTGGAGTCCCACAAAGCTCTATTCTGGGACCCCTCCTCTTCACTATTTTCATAAATGATCTGCAAATCTCCCTTCCACAAACCACAATATGCCGCTGACTCAACATTTATATGTTCAGCCTCCTCGCCTGTGGGAATTCATTCGAGTATCCAAGCATTATTTACCTTGGTTGAAAACTGGTTCCATCACCGCTGTCTCCTCCTTAACCTCAAAAAAACTAAATTGGTACCATTCTCTCCCACTCAGAAGTCTCCTGCTATCAACTTCACAATTACATCTAATAATGGCACTGTAATAACTCCAGACACAACCACCAAACTTTTAGGTGTAACAATTGATCATAATCTAAACTTCGACATGCATATCAACCTAAACATTAAATCAGTTATTAAAAACTTGGTTTCCTCTACAGACTTAAACCCTATCTCACACCTCTAGTTGGACTGCTATTGCCCGAACTCACTTAATCTCCACCCTTCTCTATGCATCCCCAGTCTATATCAACTTATCCAAAAATAATCTTCATAAGTTGGAAACAACCTATAATAACATAGCTAGATATGCCACTGGTGCCCCTTTTCAAACCCACCACTGCCAAGATCTTAAATTGCTAGGATGGCTGGAATTGCAAAGACAGATTCTTTTCCAGAAACTTACTACTGTACACAAGATCTTACACCATCCCACAGATACACCCATAATCTCTACCCTCATCTGCCCATATAAAAATCTAACAACTCTTTGATCAGCTAATAAGGTACTAGTATCTACCCTAAAGTCCAGCAACAAATCTGGAGATAGCTTGTTTTCAAACTCTATTGGTAACTCTTGGAACACTCTTCCAGCTGAACTAACAACCCTTTCTTCTACCCTACTTTTCAAGAAGCAATTAAGAATCTTCCTTAAAGCCCAGTGACTTTGCCCATGCACAAATCCTGACTGACACTTTCTCCCCTAGCAGGACCATTCTTTACTATCTATCTTTAACATGCTATTTCAGGTTCTCTGATATTCTCTATTAATTCCTGCTGTAGCAGTTCACCTCCTAAGGTTTGGTAAACGTTATAAATAATGTTACCCTAAAAAAAAAAATGTTTTATTAATCCTTTTACTCAAAATGTTTAACTTATTTAGTCGGGTATGTTGGTATGTTACTGTAACAGTACTATATAAATGTTCCTGCATATGAAATGTTTTACCTGTCTGACATTATCTGTATTGTATATGGTCAAGATTTCTGTCTTGTAAATTGTCTTAATGTGGAGCTTTTCTCCCCGGGCCTCCACTGAAAATGGACATACATCCAGTTGGACTATCCCGGTCAACAAATGTAAAATAAATAAGTAAATAAATCCCTAATAGATGTCATCTGAATTGTTCATGTAAGGATGCTTATCTTGCACAGACATCTTCCCCATTGCTATGACAGTCACATAATACACATTTTCACTATGCAGTCCCTATTGTACCATACTGATATATAACTGGTGTTGCTGTTACAACCGTCTTCCATTGACATGCCCTCATTTGCTGTGCATTAGGTTGTTTCACCTGTCCTCTCTCCCTGTGTTCATTCCTAAAATACATTTGTGTGTCCCTATTCAATGCACACACTTCCCCCTGAGTGTTTATTTTACATGCAGTCCATGTACTGTTACAGATCATTTACATACCTACATAGAGAATGCCAGGAATGGGATTTCACAATAATCTGCACTGCAGATACACTGTCCTGTACTGTGTTTGAACCATATATTTAACAATCATACCTCTCAACTGTCAAGATTTTCATTGAATGTCCAGATTTTTGCCTTTATATCTTTGGGTATGTTCCTTATAAAATTTGTGGTTTTCTGTCATATCAATGGGATGATCTCAGGACTGATGTGACTCAGTAATTGCCTACATTTGAGTTTCCGACTTCAAATCCTTCAGAACATGTATCTTAACACATACCCCTGGTTATTCTAGCACATTTCTAAAGAGCAAATATGTCAGCTATGTCCCTATTTATGAGTCATTGTTCCCCCATTATGTTGGCCTTTATCCAGATGTCTTGTACTAAGAGTCTGAGAGCTATCTGTTAAGCTCTGTTGATCATTGTGGCATTCTGCGCAAAACCACAGACCTTCAGTGCTCTGATTTAAATAGGATTGCTATTCTTGTTCACTTATATTGTTTCCTGGCTGGCAAGTCTTTTGTCAGCCATGAAACCTCACTTATTTATGTTTAAACTCGATGTGTGGCATGAATATTCAGTGAGCCCTGCTGCTCACTGCAAATCACCGCTCACACATGTTTATTGAATCCCAAGGTTTATATCCTTCAGGAGATGCATGTTAATGCAAAATATATAATTCTGGCAACTTTCTAAGTTTATTGTTTACTTTATTTATTTATTTATTGACATTTGATTACCAAGAAAGTCTGTCTAGGTAGGTGCCCATTTTCACTGGAGGCCAAGGAAGAAAAGCTTCAATGTATTACAAAAACATGTTCATAGGTTCATAGGTTCATACTAGGCTATCTGCCCTAGGGCATTTATAAGCCTAGCCAGAGTGTGTTTGGCTTCCACCACCCATTTTAAAATAATTTTGCTATGCCCTTTTTCGAGGTTAGTATACTGTGCCTCTGTCTAACAGTGACAAAGAAGTGATACCCGGGGTAAACCTACGATCCCCCATCCACTCATCAAGATTCCTCTTGAAGAGAGTCAATGAGGGACTCTGCCTAACCTGGACTGGGATTTTATTCCACAGTGAAGGGAGCCTCTGGGTTATGAATCTATCCCTCCAGCAAGTCCTATTTATTTCAGTGCTGAGGTTCAAGTCTCTCGAGCGCGTAGCTCCATGGGATTTGGATTTTCTGTGGTGCAGCATGTCCATTAATTCTGGGTTGGACAAGGCTTTATACGTCAGGCACAGATCGCCTCTGAGCAGGCGGTATGCCACTGAGTAGAGGTGGAGTTTCTTTAACCGGGCAGCATATGGCATCTGTTTGAGCCCTTTGATCCTCTTGGTGAGGTACTTTTGGGGTCTTTCCAGTTGCTGCAGGTGTCTGGTAAGGTACATCCCAAAAGGGGCATTGTTCTCAATTATGGGCCTGATGAGGGATGAGTAAAGAGGCACGATGACCTCCCCTGATCTAGATGTGAATCCCTTCATGATTAGGTGGGCTATATAAAATGTTTTTCTAACCACTTTGGCCACGTGGTTGTCAAATGAGAGATTGCTATCAACCTGGGTCCCCAGGTCAATAATTACTTCTTCCGTACTTAATGGATTACCACCTACTTGGTAATTTGTGAGCACTTTGATTTTGGCAAAGGGGATGACTATACACTTTTTGGCGTTTAGCTTGAGGCCATGGCTCTGGCACCAGTTGTCTGTTTCTATGAGGCCCTTTTGGAGGATGCTTGTGTCGGCTGGAGAGTCGATTATGGCGCCCAGTTTGCAGTCATCTGCGAACTTGGTCAGCCACAGTCCTTCCATGTTGGCCTGTACCTCTGAGAAATATATACCGAGCAAGAGAGGTCCCAGGACTGAGCCTTGTGGGATGACATTTGTAACTGGTTTGGAGTCTGACATGGCTCCAGCAATTCTAACCATGTGGGTTCTGTCCTTGAGCCAGTTTGCAACCCATCTAGTGACATAGGGGTTTATATTTAAACTGGTGAGCTTATCTATAATGCCCGAGTGGGGTATTGTATCGAAGGCTTTTGCGAGGTCCAGGTAGGCTGTGTGGACAACCTTCCCCTCATCAATGGCCTTGGTGACTGTTTCAAAGAAATCAACCAGGTTTAAGAGGCAGGATCTGCCCTTAACAAAGCCAAACTGGGTAAGATCCAGTGTCTGTAGGTCCCCAATATCTTTATTTATAAGGTCCATGATGACCCTTTCCATAGCTTTGCAGACCAAGCTAGTCAGGCTTATGGGGCGATAGTTTCCAGGATCCGTTGAGGCACCACCTTTGTGGAGAGGGACCAACATTGCTGTACGCCACTCTTTGGGTACATATCCTGTAGTAAGGCTGAGATTGAACAGTAGTTTTATGTTTGGGTTTAGCTCTTCTTGGAGTTCATGTAGGACACAGCCCGGGACACCGTCTGGTCCCATTGATGCTGTGGTTTTTGCTTTGGAGAGGGCAGCTCTTACCTGAGCATCTGAGATGTCAGGGGGGCAGCACTCTGCTGGGATAGATATTTGCCCTTTTGATGGGGAGGGGAGGGAGAAGTTTGCGCTGAACCTGTCAGCTAGGATGTTGGCAATGTCTGTGGGTTCGTTGTATTTTTTGTCATTTTGGACTAATTCTGAGCATACCTGGGAATTCCCACCCAGGTTCCTAACATAACTAAAGAAAGCCTTGTGATTATCCTTAGTGTCCTGTGCAATTTTTCTCTCGAAGCTGGCCTTAGACGATTTTATGAGTGGCCGTAGTTTTTTGCTAATACTGATCAGAGATGCCTTCCCTTTTTTGGGATTTTGCTCTATCATGTAGTAGCTTCCTCCTTCTATTGTATAGTTTGTTTATGGCTGGGGTCCACCAGACAGGACATCTGCCTTTGGAGGATTGGGTCTTGGTTTTATTTGGGATTGCATGATCCATGCATTCCTGAAGGTGTTCATAGAATGCGTTTATAAAGGATTCTGCGGTCTGGGCCATATTTTCCACAGGCCCAGGGGCTTTGAAGGATTCCACCTTGGTTTTGAGGAGTGTGAAATTAGCTTTAGAGAAGTTTTTCACTGTGGTTTTCTGGGCAGGGGGTGGGGTCGGGATGTGAATATCCAGTGAGATTAGTTTATGGTCTGATCTTAAAAGTGAGGGATACACTTATGGTCTGGAGCATAGAGTCCCCATGTTGGTCATGATCAGGTCCAGTATGTTTTTCCCTCTTGTGGGAGTGGTAACAAGTTGTTCCATAGCATTTGAGTTTATAAATTCTAGGAACCTTTGGGCTAGGATGTTGGAGCTAGAGTAATGCTCCCAGTCTATGTTTGGGTAGTTGAAGTCGCCCAATATAATGGTGTTTGGAGAGACTTTCATATTTTCCAGTGTTCTCAGGAAGGCCATGTGGAGTTCCTGGGTTTGGGAGGGTGGTCTGTAGCAGGCTATAAACTGAAAGGCAGTTTTACACACTGTTAGTTGCACATGGATAGTTTCTGATGCTTCGTGCTGTGCCACCAACCCGGAGGTGTGGGTATCTTTGATGAATATTGATACTCCCCCTCCTTTTGTGGTTCAGTCCAAGTTTTGGGGCCGAAAAGCATGATATGAGGTATAACCTGGTAGTGCTGGGGTGCTCTCAGGAGCCTTGAACCAGGTTTCTGTTACTGCACAGATATCAATGTTCTCCATGCTAAGGAGAGTTTCGAGTGCGTGCATCTTGAGGTTTAGAATTCTGGCATTGAGTAGCACTACTCTTAGTTTCTTATCCCTTGTGATACCTATGGAGGTGGGTTTGTGTTTTGAGCCTTGCCTAAAAAAGGCACTATGGGGGTAGCAAGAGCCTTTGCCAATATCCAAAAGCCCAGGGGTGATAGGTGCAAGCCGTCCCTAGCGAAGCATCGTGGCTTGTCGAGCATGTCATCCCAGGCTGACAGGCATTGGATCCCCTTTGAATTACACCAATACTTAAGCCAATTGTTGAATTTGATCACCTTGTCTTCATATGGTGGCATCATTCTTGGTGAGGGTAAGATGCTACTCAAGGTCAGGGTCATACCGGCCTGGGCTACATGCTCAGAGAGCACCTCTATGTCTCTTTTCATGTAATCCAGGGAGGAACATCTCAGGTCATTCACACCAGCATGGACAATGACTGAGTCATATTTGTACTTGCCTTGGAGTGACCTGAGTGCTTGTGTTATGTGGCGGATCCTAGCGCCCGACAGGAAGCTCACCATGACCTTCTCCTTGTTCAGCCTGGTGAGCGGGACTTCAGTGTGTCTGACGATAGAGTCACCTATTACAAGTGTATCAGGTGTGTTGTTTAGCCTTAAGGGCTGTGACCGTACAGCACACTGGCTTTGTGAGCTATGTGTTGCACGTGTTTTGTTTTGGGGTAGTGGTTGCTTGGGTGTCTGCTTTGGAGGTCTCTGCTGCTTAGGCAGATTTTTATGTAGAACCTCCAAGTGTGTTTTTGTGTGTTTATGTGTTTGGTTTGCTGTCGTGGTAGGTCTATGTGAGACTGTAATTGTAGTGAGTGTGGTTTCCTTTTCCTCCTGACTGGTTACGCCAGTACTCACTTGAGAGAGCTTAGCCTCCAGTTTGGCTATATGGTTGCATCTCTCACATGTGTTGGAATTTGTTGGGAGGAGGAGAGGGTTGTCTGTGTACATGAGGCAGTTGTAACATTGCCTCAAGATTCCCAGATTCACCAGCTGGACCAGAGAGGAGATTGACAACTGACCTTTGGACATGCTGGAATTGTATTGGGAATTCCTTTATAATTGAAAAAAAGGGCCAAATGGTAACAAGGTACCCAAGGGGAGTGTGTGAGGGTGTAGTGCTTTTAATTTTTTAGTGCTGACTTATATAATTGCTTTAGTGAGCAAGAGCCAGGTAACTTAAATGCAATGTGCTACAGGTAACTTAAATGCAAAAATGACAAACAGTAACTTTCATTCAAGTGAAACAAGGAAATAAGTACAGTAAGCAATGCAGATATCACTAGGGATCCACAGAAGCACTGAAAAGCCGAGTTTTAGGTGGAATTAGCGTTTCAGGGAAATAACAAGCAGACAAACAACAAGTATACAAACAAAGCTAGATTCAGCAGGCCTGGATCTAGTCTATGCTACAGCAAACAAGGTGTATGAATTTCAGTAAGAAACAGTTCAAATATGCAGGCACTATAAGCCTTTAACCAGAAATTCCCAGCTCAGAAGGGCAGAGTCCAGCCTCTCCTCCCACAAGAGTGCAGACCACGAACCTTCTTAATGTAAAATAACTGGCCAGAAGCCCAAGTGCTTTAACCAGAACTAATGCATTTTTAGAATAACAGACACTGAGCTCTCAATCAGTAGTTCCCAACTTAGAAGGATGTAAGCTACCTGTCCTGCCACAACAGTACAGGCCACAAACCTTCCTAATGTAAAACAACTGGTCTGAAGCCCAAGTGGTTAATCCAAAAGACTTAGAATGATAGCTACACTTTAATCAAGTTACTACCAGGCAGTAATAAATACAATTGAACACTTTAAAGAATGCCTGGATTAGTGATCAAGTTATACAAACAAAGCTAGATTCAGCAGGCCTGGATCTAGTCTATGCTACAGCAAACAAGGTGTACCAATTTCAGTAAGAAGCAGTTCAAATATGCAGGCACTATAAGCCTTTAACCAGAAATTCCCAGCTCAGAAGGGCAGAGTCCAGCCTCTCCTCCCACAAGAGTGCAGACCACGAACCCTCTTAATGTAAAATAACTGGCCTGAAGCCCAAGTGCTTAAACCAGAATTAATACACTTTTAGAATAACAGACACTGAGCCCTCAATCAGCAGTTCCCAACTTAGAAGGATGTAAGCTACCTGTCCTGCCACTACAGTGCAGACCACAAACCTTCTTAATGTAAAACAACTGGTCTGAAGCCCAAGTGCTTAAACTAAAAGGCTTAGAATGAGTTACACCAAGCAGTAATAAATACAACTGAGTACTTTTAAGATGAAGCAAAAGCAAAATAAAGTAGGAAGAAACGCAAATACAGTAAAAGCAGATCATTTTTTTTGTTTTTTTTTTTTTGAGTGAGCAAATGAGATGGGCCCAGGAGGAGTATCCAAGTGCAAATTTACAAGAGGGGTGGGCAGTTTCAACGCCACCAAGATTAACACCAAGACAAAACTGGGAGGGTGGCTGGGGACCTACTGAAAAAACAGTCACAATTTCCAGCTAGATATTGCTCAATGCAACACAAACAAATTACTTTAAATCATGTATTATTTGATAAAAGTGCAGATAAAAATTTACTTAACTCCACTTATGCGTTCAGTTGATTGTATGCAGGACTTAGTTGGCCAAAGCTCACAGTTTAAACAGAAAATAATTCACTGTACCACTTGTATAAGACAGAAACTGAATAACAATGAGGTAAACTACCCCCACTTATCACTGGCTATGCAGGTTTTTTAACAAGCCTTAACTGAAAATACCACTTGTATAAGACCTACTGAAAAAACAGTCACAACTTCCAGCTAGATATTGCTCAATGCAACACAAACAAATTACTTTAAATCATGTATTATTTGATAAAAGTGCAGATAAAAATTTACTTAACTCCACTTATGCGTTCAGTTGATTGTATGCAGGTCTTAGTTGGCCAAAGCTCACAGTTTAAACAGAAACTAATTCACTGTACCACTTGTATAAGACAGAAACTGAATAACAATGAGGTAAACTACCCCCACTTATCACTGGCTATGCAGGTTTTTTAACAAGCCTTAACTGAAAATACCACTTGTATAAGACCTACTGAAAAAACAGTCACAACTTCCAGCTAGATACTGCTCAATGCAACACAAACAAATTACTTTAAATCGTGTATTATTTGAGAAAAGTGCAGATAAAAATTTACTTAACTCCACTTATGCGTTCAGTTGATTGTATGCAAGTCTTAGTTGGCCAAAGCTCACAGTTTAAACAGAAAATAATTCACTGTACCACTTGTAAAATACAGAAACTGAATAACAATGAGGTAAACTACCCCCACTTATCACTGGCTATGCAGGTTTTTTAACAAGCCTTAACTGAAAATACCACTTGTATAAGACCTACTGAAAAAACAGTCACAACTTCCACTAGATATTGCTCAATGCAACACAAATAAATTACTTTAAATCGTGTATTATTTGATAAAAGTGCAGATAAAAATTTACTTAACTCCACTTATGCGTTCAGTTGAATGTATGCAGGTCTTAGTTGGCCAAAGCTCACAGTTTAAACTGAAAATAATTCACTGTACCACTTCTATATGACAGAAACTGAATAACAATGAGGTAAACTACCCCCACTTATCACTGGCTATGCAGGTTTTTTAACAAGCCTTAACTGAAAATACCACTTGTATAAGACCTACTGAAAAAACAGTCACAACTTCCAGCTAGATATTGCTCAATGCAACACAAACAAATTACTTTAAATCGTGTATTATTTGATAAAAGTGCAGATAAAAATTTACTTAACTCCACTTATGCATTCAGTTGATTGTATGCAGGTCTTAGTTGGCCAAAGCTCACAGTTTAAACAGCAAATAATTCACTGTACCACTTGTATAAGACAGAAACTGAATATCAATGAGGTAAACTACCCCCACTTAACACTGGCAATGCAGGTTTTTTAACAAGCCTTGACTGAAAATACCACTTGTATAAGACCTACTGAAAAAACAGTCACAACTTCCAGCTAGATATTGCTCAATGCAACACAAACAAATTACTTTAAATCGTGTATTATTTGATAAAAGTGCAGATAAAAATTTACTTAACTCCACTTATGCGTGCAGTTGACTGTATGCAGGTCTTAGTTGGCCAAAGCTCACAGTTTAAAAAATTAACATGAACATTTCTGCAAGAAATTTATAAGAACAATATTTAAAATGTGTCCCAAGTTTTGTATCTTTGCCCCCTCATTACTTTTGGCTTTGTCAAGTGTTTTTTGCACTAAGAGGTGAGAGGTATGTCTTAAGACCCTTGCTATAACAATCTATGTGATGTCATTATGCTGGCAAACGGTCTATGAGGAATGACATCAACTCTGAAAGAGAATAAGTAGTGAGCATACCTTAACCAGTATTAGTTTGATATAGACATAATAAATATCTATACATATCTATATATAATCATGTATCTATATAGCTATCTATATAAATATGTATTATCTATCTATCTACATATGACTGGCCTTCCTTCCATATAATTGCTCCTTAACTAACATCTTTTAATCAACTGCATCTGGTGAACAAAATAAATGTCCCTCCAATGAAATCTCCTGCACGTAGGGAGTTGCACGGCTACAAAATGTTCAAAAACAAAAGAAAAAAGCCAGCAACTGGTGAACCGCTGAGAAGAAGTAGTTTAATAATAAACTACCAAAGCAACAAAAGAGCTCACTAACATACCGGTTTCGGCCCGGGTTTAAACCTGGCCTTCTTCAGTGTATTACAATGGAGCCAATCATGAAATGCTTTTATATAACCAAAAGTAATATGATTGGTTAAACAAACAATAATATGCTCATAAATATTCATCAGTATTATATGTCTTACAATTATATAGGACAATCTACATTAGATATTCAATAAACAAAATTACATATCAAAAGTGACATACTGTGCTTACATATATTCAACAGAAATAAATAATTCCAAATATATGTTTATAAATATATGTTTATAAACATTCATTAAGCCCTGGATTAAATAATGCACCAAGTTTGGTGATCCATTTCTTTTCTTTTAGATCAAGTTTTTTATGCCAACCCCCTTTATTTGTTCTGTCGCCAATGATTTTATCAATAATTGTAAAATGAAATTGTGCCTTG
The DNA here is from genome assembly GCF_019279795.1 of Protopterus annectens. Taxonomy (NCBI): domain Eukaryota; kingdom Metazoa; phylum Chordata; order Ceratodontiformes; family Protopteridae; genus Protopterus; species Protopterus annectens. The sequence goes on from NC_056735.1 coordinate 1,543,739,717, forward strand.
TTATGTACAAGTGTGTGTTTATATAGTGCATTAGATGTTTTTTTACATCTAATGTCACTAAGATGTTCTGACACCCGTAACCTAACTGGTCGAGAGGTTTGCCCAACATAAAATGAATGACAGGTGCAACAAGCCATATATATGGCCCAATCAGTATTACAGTTGGCAAAAAATTGAATATCAAAGACTTTATTACTATTTCTGCTGGTGAATTCTTTTGTTTTCACCATGGATTTGCAGTTAACACAGTGACCACAAGGAAAACAGCCAATAAGTTTGTCCCCCAAGATAGTTGTTTGATATACATTAGGTAAAGAGGATTCAAAATGATGTTTATAGTGGTTGAAATAACCCGCCAGGTTCTTTCCTTTGCGAAAGGAGAATAAGCATTTATTTGGAATAATTGCTTTGGTTCTAGTATCTGCTTCCAGTATGTTCCAATTGTCCTGAATGATGTTGATGAAATTATTAGTGTTTCTACCATATGTTGTTGTGAAACGCAATATATTTGTCTTAGTAGGTTTCTTCTTGTACGTCAGTAGATTTGATCTATGTAAACCTGAGGCATAATTACGAGCCATTGTAACATACCCTGAACTGTAACCCCTATCAATAAATCTATTATACAAATCTTGAGCATGATGACCAAAACTAATATTGTCAGAGCAGTTCCGTCTAATTCTAATAAATTGTGATTTTGGAATGTTTTTGGCGATATGTTTTGGATGAAAGCTGGAGGCGTGGAGAATGGTATTGTACTGGGGAAATTTTCTATAAATTTCAGTTTTCAAAGTATTGTCCATATTCCTAGTTATCAAAACATCCAAAAAAGTTATGGATTTTTGATCATAGGTAATGGTGAATTGTATTCCCCATTTATTATCATTCAAGTATTCCATAAATTCTTGAAGATATGAAAGATCCGATCTCCACACCATCCAGCAGTCATCCAAATATCTACGCCAGATGTCAATATCAGGTAGAAAAAGATTATGAGTATCATCATAAATCATAATCTGTTCTATATAAGCCATAAATAGGTCAGCATATATGGGGGCAAAAGATGCCCCCATTGCTGTGCCTCTGATCTGTAAAAAACATTCCTGATTGTAGAAAAAAACGTTTTTGGTCAACACATGCTCAGTTAAATTTAACAAAAAGGTATTGAATCCTGGTTGATACATATTAGATTGATGTAGCCAAAATTCAATAGCATCCAATCCGGCCCAATGTGGAATATTGGTATATAGTGAGCACACATCCAAAGTGCAGAGCCACCAATTTGAATCTAACTGCATGTCATTGACAATACCCAAAAATTGATTAGTGTCCTGTATACGTGATCTAACAAATGTTAACAAAGGTTTCAAATGCATAGTTAGAAATTCAGAAAGGGGCTCAGTAAGTGATCCCATGCCCGACACTATGGGCCTACCGGGTGGATGTAAGAGATCTTTATGTATTTTCGGTAGAAAATAGATATACTGTCTAGTGGGGTCAGAGATTGTTAAATGGTTTAACGTTTTTTTAGATATAATGCCATTATCAAAAGCAGAATGTAGAAAATCATCTATTTCTTTTTTAAATACTGGGGTAGGGTCCAGTGGCATTTTTGTGTAGTACCGAGCATCATCCAATTGTTTGTGTGCTTCAATATCATAATAACTCCAATCTAACACTACCACTGCCCCTCCCTTATCCGCATTGATAATGACCAAATCCTTGTTACGTACTAATTCTTCTAAACAGGATATATCAACATCAGTCATATTGTTAGAAATTGGTGAACAATGATTATACTGAAAGTGTAGCTCATTAAGTACACTACGCAAAAATAGATTAACAGTAGGATGCATAGGGGGTGTAAATGATGAAGTATGATATTTGAAAGAATCAATTTGTGATTGTTCAACATCTTCTTTATCCTGAAAGAATAATTTAAGATTCATAAGTCTGCAAAAAGAAAATAAATCTTGTGTAAAGTTATCCTCAGACACAAAAAAACCCGGAATGAAAGATAATCCTTTATTAAGTAATGATATTTGTTCAGCTGTAAGGGCAGTATTTGAAATATTGTATACATTGTTTACTTGTTCGTCAGTATTTGCATCAAATTTTGCAGACTTGTAACTTTTCCTGTGCTTCCTACCACCCCTCCTCCCTCTGTGTTCCCTAAAGGGGATATACAGTTTTTACGTTTGGGAGTTGGGGAATCCAAAGTGGACTGTGTCTCCGTGTCTGTCCCTGATGAGGTGTCATAATCAGTAGATTCAATATTACTACCACGTCCTTTCAGTATAGAACGCGGACGTTTCCTTTTGTGGTTGAATGAATTTTTATTTTTATTATACCCATCTTGGAATCTAACATGTCTAATATTTTTAAAAGGTTGCCCCTTCTCATAATCCGAAAGATCACGAGTAAATTTCTTAATTTTTCTTTCTTTCAAAATAGTATCAAAACTTAATAGTTCAGTACTAAGTTTTGAAAGTAGGGCAGGAAAATAAGTTTCATCTTGATAGTGGTTACATTCTTCAATGGATTTTAAGACTTGACTAGTTTCTTTATCAATGGTCCTAGCATAATAGTCAGATAAAGAACTTACAAACTTCATTGAACATTCTTGTTGAATGGAAGACCATTCTGTAGTTAGATTTTCATCAGGGTCTGCCACTAAAGGCTGAATTTTGACCCTGAGACCCCTCGGGCAAATGCCCTTAGCCAAATAAGCTTTGAGTAATTTGTGGTGCCAAACACAAGATCTAAGTGTTTTCATATTTTTATTAAGTTCAGCAAAATGTTTTTCACATTTTTGTTCTGGCTTCATGGAAATAATATTCCCAGAGGCCATAGATTCATCACCAATACCAAAAGGTGCAAGATCATCCTTGTCTGCTGATAAGTTCAAAAATATTTTGTTTAGATCCATAGTGAGTTTGTATTATTCAAAATATTATATATTTAACCACGTCCTGTACTTGATTCTGATGGTAATCAGACAATAATGGCAATATACTATCGATGCCTAAATAGTGCACCTTATAGCCACGTCATGTACAGGACAATAATGGTATAACAACTCCAACATAAAATCAATTGTTTGGTACCCAAATTTTCTAAATGGTATAGATATATAAAAAATTTTTTATTTTGATGGTCCCAGAGGTAAAAAATAAAGCCTTACTGTAGACACTTTATAGTTCAATGAAGTCAGATTTGTATATAATCATATATATTGACTATTATATTTATTTCAGAAACGTGCATCAAAATAATCAACTGATAGTACCAACCTATGAATGCACAATTGGAAATGTATCTAAAGTGAATATTAAAGTGATAAATATATCACTATAATTACCCAAAGGGTCCTTTGATATATATATAATATAGAGATAAACAGCCCACTTATAGAAAAACAATCCCATATATAGTAATTAAGGCAACCTGGCGGGCCCAATAGCAACTTGTTTAGAAAAAAATTTTTAAAAATAATGTACCTATCAACACATGTATGCTCAAAACACAATTATCGTATTTGTAATACTCAGAACAATATTAATAATTGAATATGGATTGCAAAAAAATGTATGTTATTACAGTCATTAGAGGCACAAAACCACAATATTGTAACAACTAAACTAATAATAAACTCCAAATACAACTCAATTTTTGAGCAATTGTTATCATTATTTTAGTGCTACCCAAATGTTGTGCCAATATTATACTCAAAAGTTCTACATGAGTATATACAGTTATAATGATACTAGCACTAAAAAGATTATAGCCAATAATGTGGAGAATGTGCCCAATGCCGTTTAACATAAAAATGAGCCTTTGTAATTATAAACCTGACTCATATATACTCATGAAGCACACAAATACAATAGTCATATAGCACATGTAAAACAATTGCAATTTCAATTGTTAATACTAAAATGTGCAAATGATGTTCACAAGATGTTATAAAGCATCCAAAATTGGAATTACTATATTCCACTTAACATTTATATAATACAATAAACATAATCACTAGAGTTGTCGAAACCCATCATTTTGCCAAACATACACAAAAAAGTTTTTTAGAAGACCGTTAAACAATGTTCCACTTAACATCTAAGAAAGATGATATGCCATTCAAAGAACAGATAGTAATGATTTTGTTCAGGCCCTAATGTTAACTGAACAAAATTTGCATCAATAGGAAATGAACAAAGGAATCTCACATATTTTTTGTTAAGGGATTTCTTATACTGTCATACAAATAACAATAACAAAAGCACAGTACTCAACATCAGTTATTGGTAATCAAAAATGAGGAATAATTATCCAGACATTTTTAATTATCATGCTCTCATATAAATGCATTTATTTGTATCAATGTCAATATAGTAAAATGTCCATAGGGCCAATATTAGTCATAGTTCCTTAGTGAAAGGCTTTTATCAATTGTCGTTGTTGTTTCCAAATGAAATGAAACAGAGCACAGTCCGCCAAAATTTATCCTGAATGGAATATGAAATGAGTCCGCATGTGTTAGAGGAAATCCTATCATAATAGATGGGCACCAAACACCAATAGCCTTAGTCCCCATATACCATTATGTAGAAAAAGTCACAGTCCCAATATGGAATGTTAATGCAACAAATTCCAACAAGTAAAATGTTCATAATGAAATTGCCATAATTTTCTTTATTGTCCTCCCGCACGGTAGATTTCGCATCAAAAGTAATAATATTAGATGCAAATAAATGACGACTCACCACGTAGCATGTGCAGGCCCTTGTATGGTTGACATCAAGCACAACGCTTCACACATCGTAGAAAGAGAACCAATGATAGCAATAATTGTAAATAGAATCAATACCCCCATACATATAGAAATATATTTTGCTAGTAAGTACACCAAAGAACTTTGGTAACACTGGTCGCAATTCACCGCTAACCAGAAAATATAACAGTCCCAATGCAGAGTAATAATAGAGCATCTGCCCACGGGAAAAATCCTCATAAAAAGATTTTAATAGTTTCCTTGTGTGTACGATAGATTCCGCACCAGAAGTAGTAAAATTCGATACAGAGAAGTGGTGTCTTACCACATAACATATGCGGTCCCTCCTATGGTTGACATCATCCTCTGTATGGTTGACGCTAGTATTGAAGTGGCCTGGTACATGAATCTTTAAATCACATAACCAAATTGGTACAATTTTGATAGTAGATTCACAAAAATCGTAAGTAACACTGGTCGCAAATAAGCACTGAGCGGAAAAAATAACAGTCCCAATGCACAGTAGTAATACAACACCATATAGCGTATAAGGGCCCTTCTATTGTTGATAACAGCCTCTATATATTTGACACAAATAGTAAAAAAGGCATAGCACATGAATCATTAAGTCACAAAAACACTTGGTGCAAAAGTTAGATATCAAAATCAGTTGGTCGAACCTGTATAGCACAGTATATCGAAAGGTCATCCAAATTGAATTCCAAGATGAGCAATAATTAAATAGTTGAATAAACCAAACAAAATTCAGCGAACACGCCGACACAGTCCACCATGATTCCCCCAGCAGGAAGTAGACCAACGTAACCCTCCAATGAAATCTCCTGCACGTAGGGAGTTGCACGGCTACAAAATGTTCAAAAACAAAAGAAAAAAGCCAGCAACTGGTGAACCGCTGAGAAGAAGTAGTTTAATAATAAACTACCAAAGCAACAAAAGAGCTCACTAACATACTGGTTTCGGCCCGGGTTTAAACCTGGCCTTCTTCAGTGTATTACAATGTCTTTGCCTGTACTTCTGAGAAGTATATGCCGAACAGTAGGGATCCCAGGACCGAGCCTTCTGGGACACCACTTGTGACTGGTTTAGAGTTGGAATTAGAGCCCGCTATTCTTACCGTGTGAGTTCTGTCTGTAAGCCAGTTGGCAACCCATCTCGTGACGTAGGGATTTATGTTCAGGCTGGTGAGTTTTTCAATAATTCCCAAGTGGGGAATGATGTCAAAAGCCTTGACGAGGTTAAGGTAGGCTGTGTAAGCCACCTTCCCCTCATCTATGGCCTTGGTTAGTGTCTTGAAGAAGTCAACCAGGTTTAGTAGGCATGATCTGCCCTTAACAAACCCGAACTGGGTTGGTTCAAGTGTTTGGAGGTTCCCAATGCCTTTGTTAATGAGTTCCATGATGATACGCTCCATAGCCTTGCAGACCAGGCTAGTCAGGCTTATGGAGCGATAGTTACCAGGGTCAGTTGTGGCCCCTCCTTTGTGGAGCGGAATAACCATTGCTGTATGCCATTCTATGGGCATGTAGCCTGTGGAGAGGCTGAGGTTGAACAGTGTGTTTAGATGGGGGGGGTTAATTCGTTATGTAGTTTGTGCAAGACGCAGCCTGGAACACCATCTGGCCCTATTGACGCTATGCTTTTGAAAGGGCTGTTTTCACCTGTACATCTGTGATTTCTGGGACACTATACTTTTCCGGTATTGTTGTGGGCCCTTTTGGGGGTGAGAGGGGGGTGAAGTTTGCACTGAATCTATCTGCCAGGATGTTGGCAATATCAGTAGGTTCAGTATATTTTGTGCTGTTTTGCACTAGCTCAGAGCATATCTGTGGGTTGCCACTTAGATTCTTGACATAGCTAAAGAAGGCTTTGTGGTTATCTTTCGAATCCTTGGCTATTTTTCTTTCAAAGTTAGCCTTGGATGATTTTATGAGGGACCTTAGTTTCTTACTGATACTGATCAGGGATGTCTTTCATTCTTGGGATTTGCTTTTTTTCTGAACTTGTTTCCTCCTTCTATTGTATAGCCTATTTATGGCAGGGGTCCACCAGACTGATTTCCTTCTCTTATGGGAGTGAGTCTTGGTTTTGCTAGGGATGGCACGATCCATGCATCCTTGTAGGTGCTGATAGAGTGCATTGATAAAGGTTCCTGCATCTTGGGCACTGTTATCCTTTAGCGTGGGGGCTGTGAAACTTACCACCTCTGTCTTAAATAAGGTGAAGTTTGCTATAGAAAAGTAATTTTCAATATCCAGAACTGACTTTTGCAGTTTATCCTGGAGTTCTTGGGGTGTGGGAGGAGAGCAAATATGAGTAGCATCATCAGCATATTGAATGATAGAAGCAGATTTAGTGACAGTGTTTAGATTATTTTTGAATATAGTAAAAAGGAGAAGGCCAAGGATGGAGCCCTGAGGAACCCCAATGGAGATTGGGAGAAGTGTGGAGAGTTTATTATCCTATTTAGTTGCCTGTTGTTGATTAGTAAGGTAGCTAAGAACCAGTTGAGAGCTGCAGAGTTGAGGTTGAAAAAGGCTAGAGTGTTGGGTAGTAGGTGGGATGCCATATCAAAAGCTTTGGACATATCAAGGAATACAGTAGAGACTAGTTGTCCATTGTTTTTGAGGAGGATGATGCAGTTAGTGAAACGTATGAGGGCTGTGGAGGTACTGTGTTTTGGACAGAAGCCGTGCTGTGAACTAGATAAGAGGTTATTTGTAGTGAAGTGGTCTAGGAGCTGCTTATGGATACATTTCTCTAAGATTTTGGCTAGGGGTGAGAGAATGCCAGTGGGCCAATAATTAGACTGGCCCCCCTTGTAGATGGGGATTATACGGGATATTTTCCATAGTATGGGGGCATATTGTTCTGTGATGGATCGATTGATTAGGATAGATACAAGATAGATGATGGAGCTTGCAGCAGTTTTTAAGAAGTCATTAGGGAGTTGGTCAGCTACTAGAAAGGTAGGTGTTAGTTTTGATAGTAGTTTTTTGATATAAGAGGTTTGTATGGGTTTAAAAGAGAAGTAGTTGGGTTTAGAGTTAGTGGAGGTAGGCACTGTAAGGGGTTGGTTAAATTTGTTGTTGTTTAAAAGTGAGGTGATAGTTGTGATGTAATCAGAGTTAAATTGGGATGCTAAGCATTCTGTGCATTTTGTTGTAGATGGTGCATGGGTAGAATTTTTGCCAGAGTTGATGAGATAGTTAATCTTTTGTCAACACTTTTTTGGGTTATTTATGTGTTTTTGCAGACAAGCGAGAAATAAGATTTTTTTGTTGGATAATATTTGCTTCTTAGTTAGGTTTCTTAGTTGTTTGTAAGAGGTGAGGTTTTCTGAGGTTTTGGAGGTATGCTAAGCAGTCCAGGCTCTATCCCTTTGTTTAATGAGAGATTTAGCATTCTTTGGTTATCCAAGGTAGGTTTTTGGCTTAGGAAAGTATTTCTCTTGTTGGAGCAAGGTTATTAAGGATGTTGAGGAAGGTATCATTAAAATATTGTACAGCTTTTCTAGGTGGAGCAATTTTAGAGGTGACCAGTTGCAGTTTTGAAGCAGGGAATTTAAGATGGTAGGGGAATGTTTTCTTTTGTTGCGTATGTGTTTAAAAATGACATTACAGGGGAAGTGAATGTTTTTCCTTAGTAGAAAGAAGAGGATGCTAGATCTGAAGTTGTTTGAATGTGACTGAAATGTCAGCATATTTCTCAATCAATCACCAAAACATGGCAACAGGCTCATGGACAGCATTAGTGAAGCAGGAACAATCATGGACAACATTAAAATAATACCACCATTAATTTGTGACACTGACATAATATATGTGATTGTAACTCATTACACATGTTCTGCAGAAACACACTTGTGCAACTGTAATGATTTGTCATTAACCTATCAGGGGAATTCAACACACCTTCCTCAAAAACATTCACTTTTTAGAGGTGTTAAGAGGCACAGTGTTTGTTACACCTGTAGTTTAAATTAGGGGCAATCCTGGTCAATTGAGAGGTTTATTGACACATAAGTCATAATCCACACCTTCAGAAATATAACCCACGCCATCAGTGTTCTCAATAAGCTGTGTATTTACTAGATGTATTACAGAAAGAAGTATCGCATATGCATCTAGTAGAACACCTTGAAGGGAAGTCTGCACTGTCAACTCCTAATGGTTATGCATCACAAAAAATATTTATGTATGGCTGACAAGATATGTGGGAGCTCACTGTGCTAAAAGTGATACACATGAGTAAAGCATCCATGGATGTATTGGCCATACAGATAACAACACTTAAAAACAACACACTAGTATGAGTGGATTCCCAACGCACAGCGGTGTATTGCTGAATCTTCCACATGTAATAGCAATAGATATTGTCTGCAGCATCAACTGATGTGTGAATTCAGAAGTGATCAGTCATAATGAATTGTAAGGTACTATGTGAGACTCATGGCAATACATCAGTTATGCTCTAGTTCACAGAAACTACAGCACTACAAAGTGTAGTTTCATTGAGTGAGAAAGCTGTCACTGAGATTTTGTTCACATAACAAACAATAGATGGAGCACAGTATCTATCAATACATGTCAAACCCAAGACATGGGCCGCACATTAACTGTCACCTTGACATTGCCATGGAAAATTGTATACTACCATGAAATCCTGACATGGATGCATATCTGCTCATGCAAACAATCAAGTGGTAATACTGATGTGATCCACTGGTACATCGTGATGCTATACAGTCACACTATACCTGTACCTAGGATACAATTGAACTTCATAGTTTTATAGGTACATAAGAGAGTACTAGGTTAAAGTCCCAAGATCCCATAAAGTCTAGCCATATTTAACATGAATTTCACAATTTTCAATAGCTATGTGAACATTGTTTACACAGGAATCTGCCTATGCTAAGTTATCTAAAACCAACTGCCAGTACTCATTAGGGCCATGGAAGCAACACCAGGAGTACAATCACAATTAACCATCCATTGATCGATGTTGCACTTAAAGAGGGTCAGGAAAGACCTTTGCATTACATAAATGTCAAGCATGTTTCAGAGGAGGGGTAGTGTCTGAGAGATGTAGCTATCTCTCCAACATTTATTATGTCAGAGGCTAGGTTAATATCCTTGGAATGAGTAACTTGTGCAGTTTGTGTAAATAATGTGTAACATTACCATCAGAGCCAGACTGGAGGTTGTCCTGTAGGCCAGATACAGATTCACCCTTAGTAGTCTGTTGTAGATATAACAGAGTGATATGGCTTTACATTTTTCTGCATATGACTTCTTGTTTAAACCATGTATCTTCATTGTGCAAAAACTCTGGTGTTGGCCTTACTGGTGCATACGTGTGTTGAGGTACATGCAATAGGGTGCATTGCACTCAATTACTGGTGAAATAAGGGCTGAGTACAATGACATTATAATGTCCTTTGCTGTGGATGGCCTGCCCATACTTATGAGTTTTGCTATGTACATGAGATTTGTCACCACTGTGGAAACATAATGGTTGAAGTTCCCATTACCATCTAACTGAGTACCCAGATCATGTACCACTGGCTGTACTCATAGGGGTGTGCTATCTATATTGTAATTACCTTGGGTATTTGCTTTTTAAAAGGGAAAAATTATGCTTTTGTGTTCATTTAGTATGTTTTCATGGCTTTGGCATAAGTCATGTTTGTGCATTAATAGTTTCTATAGTATATCAACAGTGTTCATGGATTCAATGATTGCCCATATTTTTCAGTCACCCACAAAGATGATAAGACAAAGGCTGTCTAAGTTTGTCTTGACTCCTGGGAAGTAAATACTGAACAGGAAAGGGTGTATTACAGATGTCGCTGGTCACTGGCCACTTGCTAGCTGTGAATTCACACACTTCAACAATATGTATCCTGTTGGTAACCCATTTGGCTACCCCCCTGGTGACATATGTGTTTATGGCCAGTTGAGACAGTTTACCTATAATACCTGAGTGTGGGTTTGTATCAAGTAGCTTGGCTAGGTCTAGTTAGGTGGGAGGTACAGACTTTTCCTCATCCATGCCCTTGGTGATGTTCTTGAAGAAGCCAAACAGATTTAACAAACATGATGTATCCTTAACTAATCAAAAATGGGATATGTACACAGTCAGGAGATTACGTTTCCTTTTTGATAAGGTCCGTGATGATCCCTTTGATTGCTTTATAGATGAGGTGAATCAGGCTTATGGGTCTAGAATTCCCTGGGTCAGGTGATGGTCACCCTTGTTCAGATGGATGACTGTTGCTGTACACCCTCCTGCCAGAACATAGCCTGCCTGGAGGCTGTGTTTAAGTATGGGTCAAACTGTGCCTGCTATGTCAGCCTGCAAGTGATTGAAAAGGCAACCTGTGATATTGTCACGGCCCACTGACGTCATGTTTTTAACTTTAAAGAGCACACAGATGAGCTGCTTTCTTGGGAAAATAAACTGATTAATGTTTACATGTACACTTTCTGTGATGTCCAGAGTGAACAGGGGAGTGAAGTTTGATCCAAATCTGTCAGCTAGCAGATTGTCTGTTTCCTATGGTTGAGTATGTGTGGTGTCACCCACAAACAGCTCAGCTCTTAGTTGTGTATTCCTCATATCATTTTGTACTTATTTAAAAAATGATTTGTCACAACACCTCCAAATAAAACTTTGGGCATGCATCACATACCACACAGTGGAAGTCTTCACAGAGTCATACACCTCTACCTATGTCATGTAATTACATCAATTGCACATCATATGCATATATGTTTCCACAGGAAAGCTGTGTGCAAGAACCCTGATACCACATATAGAGAGAGTGAAAATTAGATGAATGTGGTTCATGCAGAACAGTTACTGTCACAAATGATGTCAATCACACAATACTGGTGGGAACCACATCAATAATCCTTGTGAATAGCAACACAATTGTTCATACAGTGAATTCACAAAGGTCACTATTGAATCTGAACTACGTATATGTTTGTGTATATAACAACATTACAACATGTGGGTAAAACAAGACATTTGCACCCATGTAATAAGAATGTCATTATACTGATGTTATCTCCCAGAGCATTCAATGACTGCAGGTATGCACATGCACACCTGTGCCACACTGCAAGTGTCACTGTGATGGATAATGAGAGCTAGGTAGAATACTGGTATACTCCACTACAAAAACACATGCCTTACTAAGGAAACAATATACATAGCATCATCCCATTTCAAAAGATTTCAGTAGGCATATAACTACAACTGTCATCTACATAGAACATGTAATCAAATGGCAGCAGTGGCCATCAATACAAAACTTCAAATCACAGATAGGAATGCACTGTTGTAGGGCTACTGTGCATCCATACCTCAACACTGCACATGTGGACGACAGCAACACTAACATGTGCAATCTTCATAGGGTTAGAACCACAATGCCACGTTACTTTATTTATTTATTTATTTAGTTATTCTTACATACTTATGAATGTGTTTTATATGCTATTTGGTATTTATTGTTATAATCCACCTAGTACTATGTCTATAATGTCCTATTGCTTTAATTTGGTGAATGATTTATTAATGACATGATTTCCAGTTAGTTTTCTATGTATGTAAGTCATTGTAAAAGGTTTGTTTTTATTCTGATGAAGTTCTGAGGGACAAAATTGCTAAATGTTTATTAAAGGATCATGACTGGTTGTTGATTAAATGAATGTGGTTGTGAATCTAGCTCCTAAGTTTCTTGAATCTTCCTAGGGTCATAGGACATTACTAGGGTAATAGACTACATCACATAAAAGTCTTGCCATTATAATGTCATTTAAACAGCAATTGCTATATCTATATGATGGAAGATAGCATGGGTTTGTGCATATGTGTGTGTATGTGTTTGATTGTATCAGATACTGACTCTGTCCATATGTGACTTGTGCACCACCTCATCACAGAATTAGCAATTACACATCCAGTGGTCTGGAACTGTCTTGCAGAGAGTCATGGAAGAACTCTACTTCACGATATGTGTATGCATCTTTGAGATGATAACATCTTCCAGTCTTTTACAGAAAAGATGTTATGTAGACAGAGTAGAAAAAGAGATTTTAGTTTTCTGGGGCTATATTAAAGCTTCACCAGAGTGGGAATTGAGTGAAAAGAAATTCAAAAGATCATACAATGACCATAATATACCATCAACCATACATGGTACAGTTGACTGAGGTCAGATGTGAACACTAAACTTGTGTAGGTATAGAAGCTGGAATCCATATAATGTAAGACAAGCTCCAGCACATATGTCTGACTTTAACAGTGTCACAGTGCACTTTATACAAGCTGACAGCATCATTACATGCTGATATGAAGTTGTTTGGAGGAGTGTCTGACATAAGTGTGGCGTCACAATTCAGTGTAAAATTGTCTCCAAAGATGGCACACACTCAAGTTGACTGCAGTGAGCTTAGAACACCTATCTAGCAATCTACACAACACAGTACTTAGCACAATGACCACAACACAAGTCTGACATTCATTGTGTCAAACAACACTTTATAGCAGATGACATCAACAGTGTTTGGTGAAAAAAAGATGCAGGAAGGGCTTTATGAAATTGCTATGTCATCATGTACAAATGAAGATGTTATTACTCAATGAGACCTGAGTAATATCAGTAAGACAAAGACTCATGGTCTTCTGACTATGCATACACACGCACATAGTTGACTGTAGTGAGATTAAAACTCCTACCTAAATACAGGTCACATTACTTAATGCAAGCACTACAACATGAGTTTGAGTTTTCTTTTATTGCAGAGCACTTTATAGCAGATGACGTCATCAATGTATGTATGGAAGAAGATGTTGGGAGGTCATAGCCGGCTTTAGGCACCAGCAAACCCTGTAGTTGCTGGGGGCCCCCTGTTCCATGGGGGCCCCCAACCACAGCAAGTTATCTTATCCTGATATTTTGTAACATGTCTGTCAAACCAACAAAAGCTAGTAGCATTCTTGTATACTTAATAAACCACATAGATAATAACTCTTATTTACATCTCCTTTAAATTCAACGATATTTATGGTTGTAGTAACAGTGTTTTGTCAAGTAACTGGCATCAAAATTCCATTAAATATTTTACCACTGACATAGTGCCCCTGGCTTAGTTACATCCTGCTGTTGGACATGTTCTCCACTAAAACAAACTTCATATTCAGCTTTAGGTCCGTGCTATACTCATGGCTGCAGAGAGGCCCCCTTAATCATCTTTGACTGTGAGGGGGCCCCACAAAAGCTGCTCCTCGTTGGGGAAAATAAGGAAGAAAAATGTATTAATTTACTAATTATGTTCTTTAATTTGAACAGGGCTGTGATATGACCCTGTTAGGATGAAGTTGATAATGAACATGAGCAAGCTAAGCACTAGAGTGATCAGCAGTCCAGAGTGACTTATCACAGTGCAAAGTTTGGATTTTAAGAAGAGCTGATACTTCTGATCTTCAGAGATGGTTTTCTCTTTCAGGGAGTTTTATAAATACAAATGGAACACCACATACTATAACTATCAATTCCTTTGCTTAACAATTCAGTGCAATCCAAAAAATAATAGTATAAAGGCTCAGAATCAGAACTACATTTTAAATATTACTCTAATTCGCTTAAACCAATTAATAGACTAACACCTTTTGCATCAACATGTATTTTTGGACAATAGGTATAAAACTCAGATGTCTGGATTGATTGACTGTTTGTAATCCTGAATGATTTACCAGCAAATCAGACTTTTTATGAAGAAGAAAGCAGAAGTATGATCAAAATCAGGGAAGGTGTGTGAAATCAGGGATGGTGACGTGTATGCATTACTCCTCAGTGAGGTAAATTAATGACTTAACCCTGCTGCTGTCTGACAACTCATAAAAAACAGTCACTGATCTGGTGTGGAAGTACCAGTGTTGCACAATATATTATTTACTGAAATATGTACAAAACTAGTATTGCTATGGCTTACACTTGTGTGTGTCTGCATGTGTGTGTAAAATATATCACTGATTTTTATCTGTGCATGCACCCAATAATGACAGGGCACAGACATTATTCTTCTGGGTATCAGTAAAAAATGTACCTAACAAGTAATTATATTTCAAAAGTAAGACATAAAATATATCACAGAACATTCAGACACTTGGATCTTCTTGGAGTCTGGTGGTCCCCACTCACCAGACTGTATAAATGGATACTGGGGGCTCCCTTAATCATCCTTGACTCTCTGGGGAGCCTCACAAAAGCTATTGCTGGTTAGAGAAAAATGAGGACAAAAATGTATTAATTTTCTGATTGACCTGTTTAACCCAAACAGTGCTGAGATATGACCCCTTTAGGATAAAGCTGATAATAGCCTCTGGTTTCAACCACACCCATTCTAAAACCAACCCTACTCAAATGTGTGTGTACAAAAAGCTGCTGTATGTTATGGGAGGGCTGGGGATTGTGTGGTCATTACAACTTTAATTTTCATCACAGTCAAACCTTAGACATGTACACATGAAGTTATTATAGCTTGTGTTTGAGCTGAGGACAGTGTGGTCATTGTTTATTTACTTTTCTCACAGACCTCAAAGGTATGAACAGAAGGTTACAATTGCTTGTGTAGGGGTAGTGTACTGTCTAGGAGAAACAAATTAGAATATATTAGTGAAATCATTCTCACAATCACAGATGAGGCACATATACATGGGGATAACTTTGAAGGTTAGGGGTGAGGAAGCATGCTATGTATACGTATATCAACAGTCACTTGAAATATATGTCTAAGGCAATTTAAACCTCTGCTTTCATCCTAGTTTAACACCAGAGGGATGTATATGCAGTAACTGTCTTTTGTGGGGGGTTAGGGAAGGAGGCAATATTCCCAGATAAGACCTATGTATTCCCACAACTGGATTGTTAGTTTATTGTGAGCTACTATTTTGTCAGCTTTGAACATTAAGCCTTGGGCACAACTTATGTCTTCCTTGAAAGAAAAAAATAAGACTGGATTTATTTTCTTTTTCTTGATTTTTGTTTAGGTCACCATTAGGGTAAGATGCTGAGAAAATGCTCTAAAATGCATCCCAGGACACATATATAACCCCTATGGCTTTGGGGGCACAAGCTTAATTGAATTATTTGCTATATGGTTATTACTGTGCTGTCTTGGTCAAGAAAAATGTGCTGAAAGGATACAAGGAAAACTAAAGTTGAACAGCAACAGTGGATTTCTTTCCTTAATCATAATTTCTGTTCAAGCCATTATTGGATGAAAAGGTTGTGTAAAAAGAAAAAAAAAACATTTAAATTGCACTTCAGAGTACATAAAAAGTTATGGCTTCTTGACAAAGCTGAGAGTAAGGCATAATGTGAGAAAAGGAAGAAAAAAGTAATGTGCATGGTATGGGAAACGCAAAAGAGAGGGGATCAGAGAAGAGGGCTGGAGGGTGTGCAGGGGGGGTGTTGAAAAAGCAGGCCTAATCATCACTTCATTTAAATACAGACCTGTATATAGAGTTGTTGTAATGTATCATTCTTAAAATTAAATACCAGTAACTGTAAGTGTCCCTTTGTTAGACAGGTCAACAAAGTGTGGTATATATGCCTGTTGTGTAAGAGCTTGTAGCGACAGGTATGTCTGTGCGTACTACTCCTAAAAGTTTGCAGCACAAACTAAAAGGTTTCTCAGGAGGTGTGGCACTGGCAGGATGATACTTATACTGGAAGTGCCAAGGGGGCCCCCAACTTGACAATTGCGGGGGGCTCCCAAAATGCTAACACCGGCCCTGTGGGAGGTCAGTATGCAATAGTTGTGTAGCCAGGTATGACTATAAAAACTTTTGTTTTCCATGAGACTTGATTGATGACAGTAGGATATAGATTCATGCTCTTCTGAATATGCACACACAAACTTACACATACCAGACACACACACACACACACAGCTTGGCTGTTGTGTTAATTGAACCCCTATTTACCTACTTTGTTCTAATCTGCAGAGCACATTAGTTAATATTTGAGCCATCACGAAAGTCTGATTTTTTTTCCTTGCCATAGTGGTCTTTATCGATGATGACATCATCATTATATGATGCAGGTTACATATCCTGTTATGAGAGTGGTATGCAAAGTGTGGACTTTGGATTTTCTGTTTTGTTTCCAATGTGCAGGTATACTTTAAAACACAGTTTCTTAAACTATATTCAATAAGCTGTCAGGAATGCATTTTGCAGCCATAAATGCAACTGTTTCTCAATATATTGTGTACATTACACACTTTCAGTTACACACACACACACACACACACACACACACACACACACACACACACACACACACACACACACACACATTTTGTGATCAGCATGAATGCACATGTTGATTTATGTATGTTCATATTGTGATGGATTGATGTTCACAGTAAGACAAACTCAATGTCAGTTGTCATCATAAAGCTTTAAATACTGTACCAATACAGTTGTGCTATTTATTTTTGTAGTGTAGTTGACATCTGACCTATTACTGACATATCCATTTTCAACTGCATGGGACAGGGCATACATGGCTCTGAATAAATATGTGTTCAGTCACTAACAAGTCCCTTCTCTTTGGTTGTGTTTCTAAATGGCTTTTGATGGGATGAAAAATAACTGGACGATAAAGATAGTAGTGCATGCCATGCATCTCTTTACATAGCACACCGTCGAGCAACTGGTTTGAGCAAATGATGGCAGTGTTTGTGCATGAGAGATTCACATTTAATGAATGCAACTTGAACTTAAGAAGTAGCTATGCACATTAGTTATGGTAGAAATAGCTGTCAGATAATATGGTGTTCTTGCTGTAATGTATATTGGAAATGTTGTGTCATAACTTTTATGACAATACGAACTGTTGCTATTGCCTTTGCTGTTTGCATGGAGTTAAGCAACGAGCAAATGCATGTCTCTTTGTAAATGGGAAAATAGCAATATTTCTATTGGTGTGTCTTCCTTCAGACAAACACTCTAAGTGGTGAGGTGTGGCCATCGGCACTTTGAACAGTGCTGAGTGTAAGAAATACACCTGCTGCCTACCTTTCCTGTGGCAGCAGGTGTAAGAGCAGTAAGCTCATGTTTAGAGCACAGATGACAGAGATTTTGATTCCAGTTCAATCTAATTTTTTACACATGGTGTCAGGATGGCATTACATAAGTAAATGTGATAATTCCTATAAGTGTGAGAAACAATGGCTACATGAAGTACTGTGTAAAAATAAACATCAGTCAAGTGATTTATGTCAACATATCAATTTGCAGTTTTATACATTCAACAGTCTAAATAACTAGTAAATGTTTCAAAGTGCTGCCTACTATGCTTTAACTCTGTGTTACTGTGGCACATCAAGTTTAAGCAGAATAGCACAGATAACCGGACTAGTGCAGCTGATGCCATAAGGCATGTAGAACCATTCACCATAACTCTCAACCTCTTGGAGCAAGACATCTGGACAAAACTATTAATAAAAGTGGGACAAAGGGCAAAAAATAGGGAGATTTTTTATATATTGCTCTTACAAACTTAGAAAGTTCACTGAATAACAGGTTTTACATTAGCATGAATTTTTTGAAGGGTATGAAGTCTGAAACTCAAATGTTTGTCATTATTTTCTGACTTCAGTCTTTAAAGATTTAACACTAATTTGCCAGAAAAAATATTTTTTTTGAAAAACAGACCAAATATATGATGCAAAAATCTGGATATTCTGCAAAAGTCTGTACACTTGAGAGGTATGCCATTCACCATCACTCAGCATTGTTGTGCAATGCCAAACCTGCTACTGATTCTAAGGGCAACCACAAAGCATTCTATAGCTATGTCAAGAATCTCAATGGTAACACCTAAATCTTCTCTGAATTACAGCACAACGGCATGAAAATTACAGAACCAACTGATATTACTAACATCCTGGCATATAAATTCAATGCTAACTTTACCCTCCTCTCACCCCCTAAAGTGCCCATATCTATACAGGAAGAATGCAGCGTCCCTGTAATCACATCTATGTAGGTAAAATCTGCACTCTCTAAAACCAAAAACCCAGCATCCATGGGACTGGACAACATCCCAGGCTGCATTTTCCATGAACTTCAGAACAAACTGGCTCCCCACCTAAGCACCATGTTCAATCATAGTCTCACATCAGGCTTTGTGCCCACTGAATGGTGCACAGCCACAGTTATCCCACTTCACAAAGGTGGAGCCACCACTGATCCTGGGAACTATCACCCTATTAGCCTGATGAGCCTGGTCTGCAAGTCCATGGAATGTATCATCATTGAACTCATAAGCAAAGACATTGGCAACCTCCAAACTCTGGACCGCAACCAATTCGGGTTTGTGAAAGGCAAATCATGCCTTGTGAACCTGACCGACTTCTTTGAGGCAGTCACCAAAGCCATAGATGAGGGTAAGGTGGTTCACATAGCCTATTTTGACCTCACTGAGGCTTACAGCACCATCCCCCATTCTGGAATTATAGCTAAACTCACGAAACTAGGTATAAATCCAAACATCACAAGATGGGTTGCCAACTGGCTCACTGACAGAACCCAGACTGTAAAAGTTGCAGACTCCAAATCTGATTTCAAATCAGTGACAAGTGAAGTACCACAGGGTTCAGTCCTGGGACCTCTCCTGTTTGGTATCAACTTCTCTGAAGTACAGGCTAACACAGAAGGCCTCTGGCTAATGAAATTCACAGATGACTGCAAACTAGGAGCCATAGTCGAGTCCCCAAATGATGTGGACATCCTACAAAAGGGCCTCACTGAGACAGATGCCTGGTGTCAGTGGCCTCAAGCTCAATGCCAAAAAGTGCATTGTCATCCCCTTTGGTGTAAAATCTCTGTACCCATGAACTACCACATAAACTGCAGTCTACTTAATGTCGAATGTGTGATAAGAGACCTTAAGACCCAGGTGGATAGTAGTCTCTCCTTTGATAATCACATCGCCACAGTAGTTAGGAAATCCTTCTATGTGGCACACCTCATCACAAAAGGGTTCCCATCCAAGAAAAAAGAGGTCATTGTTCCCCTCTACTCGGCACTCATTAGACCCATTATAGAGTACAACGCCCCTTTTGGAATGTATCTCACAAGACATCTGCAGCAGCTGGAAAGGCCACAGAAGTACCTCACAAATAGGATTACTGGCCTCAAACAGATGCCCTACACTAACCGTCTCAAAAAATTCCAGCTTTACTCTGTAGCATATCATCTACTCTGAGGAGATCTCTGCCTAATATATAAAATTATGTTAAACCCAGAGCTGTTGGACATGCTACACCTTAAGAAATCCCATCTCTCTGAGCTACATGCTCTAGGAACCTAAACCTTTTCACCACAACAAACAGGACATGCTGGAAGGATAGATTCCTGTCCAAGAGACTTCCTATACTCTGGAACAAGCTACCCATCTATGTCAAGCAAAGTTCCTCATTAGCACTCTTCAAGAAAAATCTTGATGAGTGGATGGGAAATAGGAAATACACCCTGGAGATCACGTCTGTGGCTCTGCTCGACAAGGGCACAGTAAATTAACTTTCTTGAGTGGCGTAAGCCAGGGAACCTTGTTGGCTAGGCTTACTTAGGCCCTTGGGATGATAGCCTAGTACCTGCCTATGAACTTGTGAACAAATGCAAAGGACAAAAGTGATGGGCTTTATTAGGGGGCATTATTGCCATGTGTGTGGTGTGTGATTCTATTTTTTGACTAGATTAAAGGTGTGAAAATGGGGTAGAAAAAAAAGTGATGAAATAGGGGGAAATCACTGGGAAGAACAAAGGGGAAGCAATATAGGAACGTGCAGGAGGAAATTAGTAAAGAACCATAGCTATCCACTTCTTCAACAGTGTAAAATCAACATGGATAAAAAAATCAGATGGATTTGGACTCACACCACAACACAAATGGCTGACAGCAATGTATTCCTGTTGTATAGCCAAATGGACTAAATCAAGTGTGTTGAGAAGACATGTGAGTGAAGTGGAGAACTATGCATGGGACAATTTTTGTGTGTGTGTGTGTTTGTGTGTGTGACAGGTGCCCAGGATTTTGATTTTATTTTGAAAAGAGAGGAATGTTTGGGAAGGAATGTAGGAATGTACGGGTCAGGTGAGTAGGGTAGGTGAGGAACTAGGTGCAGAGAAACAGAATAGACAAGAAAGACACAGGGATGGTGAGTGACACAAAACATTGGGGTCACCATGATTGGAGATAGGGAGGGGACATTGGATGCATGTGCCCATCAAGTATGGGGACAGTGAGAATTTTGTTTTTATCCTCAAAACTGTGATTACTGTCTCCTTCCTCAGCATCCTTTTGGATTGCTTGACATCTGGGTTTTATATGCATTCCCAGAAGCAACTTCTCCACAAGTGTGAGGTGTGCACCAATGCTACCTTCTAAGAACTTAAACACCATGCCCAGCAGCTCCTTGCGGGTGATGAAATCCCAAACTCTGCCAATACTCCTGGAGGGTACCACTATACCAGCTGCCAGGGTAATGCTACCTGATATTGAGGGCCCAGGTAGTGCAGAAGCTGCAGTACCAGTACTGTCAAGTCACATCGCACATGTGCTGGGCATTGGTGAGGTACCCGAAGAAGGGGTGGCAGGCTGAGCCAAAGCAGTTGGCCTACATCCCTGTGCTGCAAATCATTTTGTTGGTTGTCAGAAAATTATGACATCAGAATGGTGTGATCATACATACAAGAAATTAAAAAGAGAGATAAGGGGTGAAAGTAAGAAAAAAAAAAGATAATTAGAACCATTATATGTCACATACAATAATTTAGTAGAATAAAATTATATTTTTACTTTTATGTTAATTGTACTTTTTAAAAATCAAAATAGTACTGGCAATTGTTCCAGATAATCCTTGCAATATGCATATATTGTACA